>NC_051178.1:200797052-201012644 GCF_013339695.2 Rhipicephalus sanguineus
CTCTCCCATGTTTCGCCAATCAACATGGACCTGTACTTGTTGCGGCCACGTTATTCCCGCAAACTTCTTAATGCTCAACGAACTTTCTGCCTCACCCTGGTGTGCTTGCCTTCGCTTGAAATCCAGTCTGTTACTCTTAATGACCAGCGCTTCTCTTGCCTTCTCGCTACATCATAATGAGAAACATTATATGGGTAGCTCTACGCAAGGTCACTAGAGGTCAAGCAAGCCTTCAAATGACTCCCCCAAAACGGCAGTAACAGTGCGTGCAGGGAAGGTTGAGCAACTACTTGTTTTCATGGGTGGAAATTCGCATCGCAAGATTCAAGAGTGGAAGTTCTCAAGAAACTCTCATGATGTTCCTGCTAATGATACCACATTCGTATCTCATAGGTATGGAAGCAACCGTGTTACGGTGGTATTATTAGCGGCAGCCCAGATAGCTGGTCAGGTCACTGGTCGTTCAAGCACAGACCGACCTGTTTGCTTATGCTAAACGAAATTCTCTGCTACGATGCTCTTCACAAGTTATGCGGGATAGGTTATACTAGCAGCTGTGTTAGAGTATCTACTTATACAAAAGTGTTGTCATACGGAAGCAGTGTGAGGAAAGAAGCAGTCCAGATGAAGCAATTTTACACGCGAAACATCTGAGTGCCTGCATTGGGAACGTTGAGGTGCATGTCGGACGCAAAGAGAAAAAATAAATTTTGAAACGTCATCGTGCGAGTAACAGCAAAATTCTTCTAATTTTTGGATAAAGCTCGGATGATTAGGAATGAATTCGGCACATAATGAAAAGAGGCGAGCGTTACACCTATACTATGATTAATAATTACTTTTGGAAAGAGGAGGCCAGGTAGGCTTGATGCGTAGGCAAGCTTGAATGATTGATTGATTGATTGATTGATTGATTGATTGATTGATTGATTGATTGATTGATTGATTGATTGATTGATTGATAAACTTACAAGGTTTACACTCCCTCTGATCCGACATGTTGTAATTGCTTTCTGATTGAAAATTATGTTTCTCCACTTCCGCTTAATGCCTGTCACTCAGACTAGCACTATGCAATGAATGAATAAAAATAATATCACAGTTGCTGTGACAGATGACGTGACAGAATGCGTTAAAAAATTTTGACCATAAATAGTCCATTAACGCGTACTGAAAGCTTACACGAAGTTGCAGCATTCCTTCCCTAGAAAAATGAGGCCGCCCTCGGGAATCGAATCTCCGCATTGTAACTGGGGGCACTTATAAAAGTCTACGTCAGTAGCGGAAGCACGATAGATCATACAATAAAGCGAAATGAGCCATCAATGAACGCGAGCTGCCACGCCTCGAGAACATATTATGCTCTTTGTAAGTTCTTTCTAAATTCCTTGCAATGTCTTTTCTCCAGCGTTTGTTATATGCTTAATTAAAGTTTTAATATACGGCTATATGAATAAAACGAGCTCAATGTACGGTGCTTAATGTACGCTGCTCCACGAGTCCTGAGCGTTTTGGAGCGCCGTTAAGCTTAGAGCTAGTGAAAGCAGCAGCAGTCTTAAGCAATATTGCTCTCGTCATAACGGCAGACCTCTCGAGCTGCGCCACATAAACGCTTTTCTCTCTCTCTCTTTGGTCAGTGTAGGCTAAAGGATGAGAAGCTAATTAAGGATAAAGGGACGTATAGGTGCCAACACCACTTCGCATTCTTCGGCTCCACATCCGAGCATCTCTGCTGGTTCGCACGCTCGTATTCCATCTTTTTTACCCTGCCATGCGTATGTCGTTATATAGCTGCGCTGCTCACAGGCTCGGAAACCTCATTTCGAGACATGCTTATGCGTGAGCGGAAGACGTTATGTACCTCGCAGACTGTCCTTGCATACATCGCATAGTTTCGCCCTTCTAGCTGTGCGTGTACCCCATCGGGACACCATAACCCCAGAAGAGCAACGAATTGCCTTCGCAATCTTCTTGCAGCGGCCGACGCTGTCAGTCGTTTTCTGCGCTGTTTACCGTAGCTGCAGAGGTGGTGACGTCGCTAAACATAGCCAGCGAAATAAGGAAGCATCGGTACGCAGAAATATACGCCTCTTAACAAAAGAAACAAGTCGCGGAAGAACGTTGTGAAAGTACTCTTGCGCGATATCTGGGATGTCCGTTTGTGCTGCCTTTATTTTCTTTACTTGCGCCTAACAACATCGCAGACACTCTTCCTGTATGCACTACATCGATAAGAGATCGCAAAAGTGTTATACAAGCGTGCGCTGTACGCACTGAAAGAACTGAGACTATGGCTCCGCAGCGAAGGCAATATCTTAGTCATGTCATGTGGGGCTGCCCTAAGCACCCCCCTCCCCCGTCCCTCCGAAAAATATTAAGTAATGAGGAGCAGTGGGAGGCTGCCTTGCGCAGCTCGAAACCCGACGTCCAGGATGCCATCCTGGGTTGGGCAGAGAAGGTTGCGGAGGACTACCGTGCGTAGCAACCTCCCCCTATCTCTATCCCTTTGCCCCTTTCCTTTCAAAAAAAAAAAATAAAACTTTTACCTACCTACCTACCTACCTTCTGGCTGAAGGTGACTTCAAGGTAGCACTGGCGGCTTCTTCGTGGCTACCGTTCGTCTTGGAAAGCGAAGGACTGGACAAGTACTGCGTCTGAAAGGGTCGGCCGCATGCGTGCTTGCGCGCGCGTGCGCGCACGTGTGTGTGTGGCGTCTACGGATGTACGGTCAACTGTTAAAGGGAACACTCGGATGAGCACCTTTCATATTGCTGACCCCCTAATTGCAAGTGGATGTGGAAACACTGTTCGTGTACGGCACTGTTTTGTCAAAAGGACTCAGAACTGTCAGCCACCACTAGGCTTACTCAATTCTAAGCCATTATGCTTTTGCAAGAGAGCCATATCCGGACATGCCCTGTACACAAGTGTTCTCTTTAACAGTGGACCCGTCTGTACATCCAAGGGTTTCACTGGACTTTCATTAGAGGAAACTGACAAGTACCTGTCATATCCAGGCCAGATGAATCGCGTGTTCTACACAGAAAGCCACACGAGCACTCCTGCGGTACTTGAAAACAACTTCATTGAGCGACCGCCTGTGAAACTCAGCACTGTGTGTGTGATGTGACATGTGTCTATCTTTCTCTCTCTCTCGTTTACTCCCCTATTCCCCCTCCCAATGTGTAGGGTAGCAAACTGGACGCATAGTTTAGTTTGCCTTTCCTACATTCTTTCTCTCTCTCTCTCTGCACAGCCTGAATCTTGATGATGACTTCTTTTTTTTTTTTTCGGAAGGCATATTCTAGGCTTGGGTGGACTAGTGTTTCGTATGACAGCACAGTAGTCTCTCGAGGAGCCCAGATGATAAAGAAATCCTTGGAGCTAGCCATGTTTTCTTGCGAATAATTGAATTCTACTTCGATACACTTGCTCCTCACCAAATTATCAGTGAAGAGGAGCCGTAGATGCTTATATTTGTCTTGTAAAGTTGCCTACTTTTATCTCAACGACAAGCTGATGAAAAGTCCTGAAATTTCTTTGATTAACGAGCCCAACCGCCTCACAACTTACCCCAAGACACTCGATCTATGCTGGGCGTGCTGGTTTCTTGAAGCATCCGCAGACAGGCCGCCGTCACTGCGTGTGTTTGACGCGCAGAATGATTCCCTACAAAAAAAGATAATGAGCAGGCTTTATACTTGACGATTAATTTGTGCTCTCCCTGTCTCCTATATCTATATATATATATATATATATATATATATATATAGGAAAGAAAGTGGCTTTTCAAGGGCTCGGTTTTCTTGGTTAAACAGAATAATAATGACAAAGTTAGTACTTATTAATATATATATATATATATATATATATATATATATATATATATATATATATATATATATATATATATATATATATATATATATATATATATATATACATATATATACTCCGATGCTGGCCCTTAATTACGTCCCGTGCACTGGGCAATAAATAGCAACAGGCCATTTATTGCGTGAAGATGTGCATCTTATGGATCCCTTGGTCGGACTTTATTTCAACGAAGAGAGCCTTCCGAGCACTATTCGAATAATTTAGCAGACAGATATTAACATGTCTGGCAGGGACTGATTCATTATTTCGTGAAGCAAGTTAAATTTCATCGCTTGTAAATTGCGAAGCAAAAAAGGTCGCGAAATTGACAACATTACGCCTTCTGTTGGAAATAAGACTTTCAAATGACTCCAATAAAAAAAAATTGGTTTATTCTAACAGTCCTGCTTAGTTAACCTACTCAGAAAGGGAAATTTTGCTGATGTGTTTATGTTCTACCAGTGAGAGTACGCGTGGGTTGTCAACCGATGGATACATGCCCGTGACGGCGCACGAGTCGTGAGTCAGCAAGCTGGAAAATAGCGGCAAATTTCGCCCTTCTAGAGCAACCTATTCAAGAACCACACGTGGGAAGATGGCCGGATGCCATTTGTTCCATCCCAGAAGACTGGGTAACAACGTCGCTTTGTCACTGTCTCCCGGGGATGGAGGCGTTTCACCATTCATCGCGACCATTGGTGGCAAGTCGCGTTTCCTGTTTACAGTATGTGAGAGGTGTCTTAGTAGCGTGGGCTGAGCACTTTGCTTTATTATCGTCCATCTCATCTGTCAAGCGCTACTTCACCTATACGAAGTGATCTGGTAAAAGTAGTAAAAGTAAACTGCCGTCGCAGTGTACTTTTGAGTTTCAGTGTGTCATCAGTAATACCTGAAGGGACGCGAAGAGATGGCGAGTCCGGGTAAATGGCAGAAAAAAAAAAGGCAGCTTCAGTCGGTATGGTGTTGCACTTCTTGTGTTAACCTAACGAAAACCAGCGATGCACAGGAGAAAGACAGATAGAATTAGGTATTGGTGAGCGTCGGAAGTCGCAGTCAGTCCATCTGCCGCATGCTCTCTACAAGGTGTAGTCGATGTTACCATGTATAGCCTGACGCGAATATAGGTGACGGTTGGGCGTCAGAATAACCCTGCGTGCGTTCATGGCGGGGTGATGTTGCTAGCGTCAGAGCGATATCGCTTTTCAGAGTGCAGCCGACGACGGTGCCTTCAGGTTAATTATAGGCGGCTGCCCATCAGTGTTACAATTGATAAGAACGAGAAAACAAAGGTAAAGGTACGAGTTTCACAGAAGTGTCGTTTCAATTAAAAAAAAAAGAGGTCATTGTAATAATATCTGGGGCTTTACGTGCCAAAACCACGATATGATTATGAGGCCAGCCGTAGCGGAGGGCTCCGAAAATTTTGACCCTCTGCTGTTCTTTAACGTGCACTGCCGCCGTACAGTACACGGGCCGCTAAAGTTTCGCCTCCATCGAAATGCGACCACCGCGGCCGGGATCGAACCCGCGACCTTCGGGACATAGAGACATTCCACTTTGCGAAAATGGATGACCAGCGAAGCCGGCTTGCACACGACACAGAGTTGACAGAATATTTCAACGCAGGGACATGCGAATTTATTGTCTTAATCGGCATTGGACAATAATCGGCAGTTTCCAGCGCACGTCAGCTTCCTGGGCGGCGCCTTAAAAGGCGCACCGCGTGACCACCGAAGCGCGTTTGACAATGCATTTTTGAAAAGTCCAAATTTTGCTGATATTTTCAATCCTCCATCTCGGCTTTACATCTTGTCTTAGAGAGGGCGTTTATTCCACCATCATGAAAATCAACAAAAGCTTCATAAAAAGTGTTCTTTTTAGGTTGGTCTTGCACCGTGGGTACAACGCATTCATATGGTTCAGTTATGTTCACTTTCCGCAGGCCCAGTGGTTTAAGACACTCGTAGGCCTTCATAGCGTGGGGGCCCGGGTCCAAATCCAGCCCCACTAAGAAAATGTATTTTGTTTTGTTTATTTTATTTCTGGGAGTTTTTTATTTATTTATTTTTTATGCATAGGAATATACACGGAAGGCTAGCCATATACAGCTTGGCTATAATTAAAAAGAGACAGATAGGATTTCCTGGAATCCCACCAGAGGACGACCACACATCCGCAACAGCGAAGAGTTTTCATGATTGAGAAGAAGTGCGAAGAAAAAAGAAAGAGAGAGGAAGTACTCACATATTGGAAGCGCTATCAAATAATAAAAAAAAGCGCTTTCAAGTGTCGACATGTAAAATCACGCGCAGCCTGCAGTACGGAGAAACGCCGGGGTGGCTATCCGCCCCTTCTCTTGTTAAAGTCAAATAAGTGCACGTAGGAGGCGAATAAACTGGTGTTCTTGGTGTGGAAGATGACCTTTCAAGTGCCTCAGTGCACAAACAATTACTGTTAACGAATGACGGCACAGGGACAAAGCAAGGCACGGTCGCTGTATGCAAGCACGCGTACACGGTCTTTTGGTTTTAAGCAGGGTAGTAAAAATCCTTTGATTTTTTTGTTTATTTTTAGCAAGCACTGAATTTTTTTACTACACAGAGGTAGTAAAAAATTCAGTGAATGAAGAAAGGCAAAAAAAAAATGCGAGGAAGACAGCTTCTGTAGGTGTTGCTAGGCTTTGTCGAGACGTAGATGGATGAAAGGCCTCTCAGGCCGCATATAAGACGCATGTTTCTGAAGCGTTAAGCTATGAAGCAGAGTTCCAATAGCAAACAGACGTTCTATGATTATATCCATCGTGTATTAGATTAAAATAATGGGTATTCAAGGCATGGAAATGTAGTTGGTTGTCACAAATTAATAGGCAGACTGATGAGGTTAAGGAAATGTTTAAAAATAGGCTTCTGTACTGCAGGGGATTTAAATCCTCTTGGCGACAACGAATAAAGAGTCATTCTAGGTTAGGTAAGGTAACCAGTGCTTGCTAAAAATAAACAAAAAAATCAAAGGATTTCGGCGCTTTTCTTTGTGCTTAGCGCTTCACAGGATTTCGATACGACGAACGTAAATTGAGATAGAGCGCACGAAGGCCTCGGCAACAGCAAGAACGCGAATGTTATCTGCTTACAGTCGTTTAAATTATGGGCCCCAGCAGTAACATTTGCTGGCAGTCGAGTTGGTGATGTATACGTTCACAGGTATAACAGCAGAAACGTAACAAGACACGAGGAAGACACAAGACAGAGTGCCGACTTCAAGTTGTTGAAGTCAGCACTCTGTTCTCAATCTTCTTTGTGTCTTGTTACGTTTATGCTGTTATACCTATGAACTGGACCCCAGCAGCGCTCCAACGGTCGCTTCAACAGAGATTCTCGTGGAACTTGACTGCATCTGCACGCTCAGCGAATGCACCCATTCACCTGGAAAATACGCGATCGGCTCGCTTTTAAATTGAGCTGTGGTCGGTGTTGACTTTCACAGCATCGCGGCGAGCGCACAGATTGTGGAGGGGGAGATGAGGTCCTATACATTTGTCACGCGGTTTTGACTCTCCTTGTATTTATTCGCATCTTCGCGATCGACCTGCGGCGCGGCAGGTAAGACTTTTAATTTGCTTGCCATGCTAATGGAAGCGATAAGGGCGAGCACTTTTCGATACCTTTACTTCGCCGACGCAATGGCGTAAAATTTTGACACCTGAGTGCTCCTACTTGTATAAACTCAAGGTCGGATATCTAGGGGGAAGATGGGCGGTGGGGAGGTACGTCTTCTAACAATAACAGGTCAGCGAGCGTGGCACGAATGGTGGATAAAGAGGAAGAAATGGGCAAAGGAAAAGTTTAGGGGACTTCCTGCTCCATCATTTGCGGCCCGCCGTTGTTTTGTTTTGGTGTGGTTATTTTTTATTTTTATTTTTTTTTGGAGGGGGGGGGGCGCTTCATTATCGCAGTTACTTTGTTTCAGGGTGTCGGAATGGAACGAAAACCAAAAACGAAAAACGGAAAAAACGATATTTTTGACCGGAACGAAAACGTAACCGAAACGTTATCTATTATTTCGTTCTGGAGTGAAACCGAAACTTTTTCAATCGTTTTTCGGTTCACGAGAAAACTTGGCAATCCGGAACAACTGAGGTCATGCAACGTGAGCAATGATGCATATCTCAGGGTACACTATTAGCGCGTACCTCAGGCAGGAAATCCGAAGCAAATATATTTTAAAATTGTGCGAAAAACAAATACGGTGGCAACCAGAGATGTTTATATTAACGCAAGTGGACTTTTGCGCGCCTGTCACGCAGGCCAGCGTGGAGAGGGCATTGTCTGCACTGAAGTTTGTTACAGCGAAAGCTGTTATGAGATCACAACAGACAATTTTGGCGCCATAGTTGTCCGCCTCCGCCGGTGTCCGTAACCGCTATTGCGTGAAACAAGAAAAAATGAAATGAGAAAGAAATTTCTAGGATCGGATGGGATTTTAATTCGCGCCTAGCTGTGCGTGGCAGTCGAGTATTCAACCACAGTGTCACGCTGGTGCTTGTAACTTCTTCGCAAAAATATTCCTCTGCCCAGCTGTGCGTGGCAGAAGAGTAAAATAGCAACCTAGCGTCACACAATGCGAATTGCTCAAGGAGTCAGGCGTTGAATGATTTCAACCCGTTACAAAGGGCTCAGCCATAATTTTTCATCGTCATTAGCCACAGCACAAAGTGCACATAATGCCTCTCAGATGTGTAGCAGGTACCACGATTCTCCGAAGAATGAGGAAAAATGGCATAGTGGGTGCTTTGCTACTTCAAAAAAATTATGATGATTTATGGCGTAGTGGATACCATGCATGCGTACTTGTATTAGTTTCCCCAAGAGAGTATAGAACGGGCTCTAGAAAGGAAGCTCTTCCTGTTTACGCTGTGACTGTGCTACGTGTTCCGCGCAGGCTTGAAGATTTTTTTTATGGGGTCAGCGGTCTCGTACAGAGAGTGCACTCAATCACGTGCTGCTTTTGAGATCGTGCTCACTCCCTTGACACAAAGCATTGAGCCCGCTAAAAAAATCGTAATTGACTCATGAGAAAATAAATACTATGACTTTGAAGCGCATATAGAACAGGTTTGTGCTAGTTGGTAGGAATTCGTGGTACAGTTACTTCTCTGAAGAACGTGGAAAGAACGTGTTTCTCTTATCGTGTTAACGAACGTGTTACACCTATCCCACTTTCTTATTTAGAGGAGGGCAAGTGACTATATCACAAATCCAATGTTTTTTTGTGATTACCTTAACTTCAAATTTTTGCATTAAGAAACCGCTACGAACCGTTACGGAACGTTTTTTCTTTCGTTTCGGAACAGAAACGGAACGGAACTTTTTGTGGTGGAACGAAACTAAAACCGAAACGAAAAACATTTCGTTCCGACACCCTGCTTTGTTTTATCTTCTTTCATGTCTTCCTTTATTTCACGAGTTTCTACACCCACCACGGCGGTCTAGTGGCTATGGTGCTCGACTGCTGACCCGAAGGTCGCGGCATCGAATCCCAGCCGCGGCGGCCGCATTTCGATGGAGGCGAAATGTTTAGAGGCCCGTGTACATAGATTTATGTGCACGTTAAAGAACACATGATGGCCAAAATTTCCGGAGCCCTCCACAACGGCGTTCCTTATAATCATATCGTGGTGTTGGCACGTAAGATCCCAACATTTATTATTGTTATTATCACGAGCTTCTACCTGTACGAAAACAGAGCAGCTACTCGTTAGTGTGTTCAGCCGTTTCTTAATCAATGGTTCAAGTGAATATGACATTCAAACTCGGGATTACCAGACACCAGACATTAACGCGGCAAATTGCACGTGTTGGTGAGGCGGCATATCATACCAAGTCGAAAAGACGACAGCAAAGGAGTGCGCCATATTGCTTTCTAAAGACTGGAAGGGGCTGTACTATTAGAAATTGTTTTTAAATGAAATGATGCATCAAAAGGTCTAAAGATTGACGCCTTCACACTGAAATCGGTAGAACGAACTGGGTGAATAAAAAGATCAAGAAAAAAAATCAGATGTTCCTTAACGCTTCTATACCGAATATTCGTGCGGGGTCAATGTCGCTTAAATTCTAAACTGAGACTTTAAGTTTCAGCTCATTTTAATTCAATTCGCTTGCGGTTTCTTTCTCTTTCCTTTCGACCGTCATTTTTATTCTATAGCTTATACTTTACATCATACTTTATATAATGCTTTATAACGTAGCCTTTTCTTTTGTACAGCGATGTGCGCGGTGGAAATTCTCAGCTCTTCGATGCACCTATAAAAATGAACATTGCGTTCTTACTGAAGAACCATTATCAACTTTTCCACAGGTGCGCTCTCTGTCCTGCCCATGAGACAGTGCGTGCGCCTTTGTGTCTTCTTACTGGCTATGCTTGCTTCTGTTGCAGGAGGGCATTGCGATTAGTTGATGATTACACTTGTTGCTTTGGTATCTTTCTTTTTCTTTGTTTCCTTATGCAGTCAGGCACGTGTGATTCGCAGTCTCAATAACATAGCTAAGGTTTACTCTTGTGAAACGAATAAAGGGTTGCCGACACCATTGTTCGAAGGTGAGTTTACTCAGCCATACAAATCTCCTGTATACAGAGACGGCTCTGCGCAAGTGCGAAGCTCAGTAAACGCTTGTAAGGTATCTCATTTTTGACAATAAAGTCAATTTACGCATGGAGAACCTACTTACTGCGACACTGTCATGACGTCAGGCTGCAGTACCAGTGCTTGTGACTTCAAGCACTAGTATACGGCCAGCTGTGATGACGTCAGGTACTAAAACGTACAAAATGGCCGCTTGCGTGTCACAAACAGAGCTACGAAGCGGAGCGGCCGCGGAAACGTCACGATATTTTGCGCGAGCATGTGGCGAGAAGCTCATACCGTGTTGTGACGTCAGGGTGCTGTAGGAACCGAAAATAGTTTTTTAAAAACATTCTGTAATTATTTTTTCATGGTACGCTCAATTACCGGTACATTTTCTAGACTCTTGAGGGCTTGACCTTTCAGTTGGCCAAATCTGAAGATTTTCGTGTCAGTATCCCTTTAACTGTTATGGGGATAATATCTGGCATTGATTTATCGTACAGAACATGCTCATGTATTCACAAATAAGTGATGCTGGCGATGTCTGCTGTACTGAAATTTCTTACTGCGCCAATAAATATATGTAATCGTGCGTATAAACACACGAATAAAATCTATATCAAAGGCCAAACTGCAGCAAACTGAACTAGGGCTAACTAGGGCATATGACATACTCAACGACTGTCAGCCGCGGTGGTACAATGGGTGAGGTGCTCGGCTGCAGATCCGAAGGTCACGAGTTTGATCCGGGCCGCGGTGGTCGCATTTCGATGGAAGCGAAATGCTAGAGACCCGTGTACTGCGGTATGTCGGTGCACGCTAAAGAACCCCAGATGATCGAAATTATCCGGAGCCCTCTACTACCGCGTGCCTAATAATCGTACCGCGTGAATCATAATCATGTAAAGGTTGGTCGTATACTATATAATCGCCGCTTGCTCGTAAAAAATTACGCACTCCACTGTGTTTGTTCATGTGGCTTGCATCGTGGTTCACATGAAAACTTGGTATTTGAAAATGTAGGATCCATACACCACTCAAGCGAAAAGTTATATGGCGCATTTTTAGGGGCGAAGCTCCTTAAAGCGGCACCCGTTCGTCCCCGTCGTAGTGCGTAACCAGTCTTAACGCTAGTACCAGATCTTGACCTCCAAGGTGGTGCCGGTGGGAGATTTCTCCTGTGCGTTGTTGAACAATAAAAAATTCGCAGCGTGCGCGTTAACTAAAAGCCGAATTCTTCTGTCTCTCATTCCCCATTAGCAGCCATTGGCATGTTCCAGTAGGAAACGTTAGTAGAAGTAGAAGTGTAAGTGTTAGCTAAAAGCCGACTTCTTCTGTCTCTCATTCCCATTAGCAGCCATTGTTTACCTCCAAGGTACTGCTTGGTGAGATTTCTCCTGTGCGTGATTAAACAATAAAAATTTTGTTCAAAACGCCGTTGATTGATGAAATAAACCAACGAAAGACGCCAGATGTTTTCTAAAGCAATGGTTTTCTAAACAATGAAAATTCACAGCGTACATGTAAAATTAAAGTGAGCTGCAGGTCGTCATAACTCTCATCGAACCTTTAGTATAAACGCGCCCAATCTCACGTCGGTGATGATGTACTGGGCAGAATTCACGTTAGATTCACGGTTTACCGATGAACCTCCGCAGCTTCGCCCACTCATCATCATTCACTCCGTGGATATGCTGTGATTTTTTTTTCACTGTAAACCGAGTCATCATCATCATTGTCGGTAGTGAACATGGGTAAAAAATCGGCTCGATTAACTCTCAGAGAAGCGCGTTGTTTTCCGAAATCCGAGCTGAAAGAATATGTCGCATACTTACACTGCAATGCCCGGTATTTGATCGGAATGGGCCTAATATTAGACGTAAGGGAATACATTGCGTGGGCTTTACTCAACGTAATTCCCTGGGTACTATAAGGACATCCCCGCAGAGGCTTGACCCTTTTATGCGTATTGTGGCTGGGCGTGGCGTTCACCAACGCCTAGGCCTTCTGCATTGGAACGACCGACATGAAAGCCTGCGACCACTGCTGCGAAGAGAAAACCATCAATTATATTCTGTGTTGTTGCGTTGCTGCGCTTATTGCGAACCACTTGCCTCAGTGAACGTGTTTGACAGTATAGTTACAAATTTACCCATTCTTTCTTTTTACATTTTTTCTAACGCAATTTCCCCGACACATGTTTAAAGTAGCAAGCCGGACACTCGCTTCTGGTAACATGCCCGCCATTTCCCTTTCTCTCTGCCTCTCTTATTCAGCGTTTCCTATAAACGTGAATAAACGCCTCTGTTCGCTACGACTGTGGAGAGGTTAAAAAGAATTTTGCAGTAGCCAAATGAATAAAAAAAATTCAGTTGGCAAACTATACACATAGGTTTTTTTATAGTACACATAGGTTTTTTTATAGTACACATAGGTTTTTTTATAGTGAGATTTGCACTCAGACAGGCAGGAATTCTTTCTAAACATCAGATTTTCACTGCTCTCGAATTTTTAAGGGTCACCGCCGGATGCACGACTACACAGGTATGCAAACAGATCGAAACGAAACAACAACTTGCAGTCGGATCAAAACATAAGGTGCAAACAATGGTAGTTGACAGAAACTTCCAGCTTTTTAACGCTCACAGCAAGAACAAATATGATTACATTATACAAAGAAATGAACGAAAGGCGAAAAGGATACTTTGTTTTTCTCTGGGTGGAAGAAGTCTAGCAACCTTACGAAGCTCTCATTTCATGTTTTAAGAGCGCCGTAGCGAATCCCAGAACGGGCCGGAGCGGTGGTGAACATTAGAACGAATGCCACGCTCGCACGAGCGTGAAATGACGCGAGCACGTCTCAGACCTCTTAGCGCATGTTAAAAATGATTGAAGATTTTTTCTTTCGAAAGATTTAGAAAAACAAATATGAGCTCGCTTTCCGCTTTTTCGAGCATGAGCGCGAACTTTCACCACTGCTTATGATCCTGCGAAACGAAGCGCGACGAAAGAGGGCAAACATTTATTGTTCTCAAAACATCCACGCATTTAAAATAAATAAAGAAAATGGGGCTGCTAAGCACTAGCGGTGCGAGAAGGGCTGCAGAAGCAGAGAAGCGGGTGGCCTTCCTCTCCTCCTTTCCCTCTTTCTCACCCTCACCACCTTTCCCACCCCATTTCTATATTATACTATACATGGCTATGCTATGCTTTTTTTCTCTCCCTTTCTTTCTTTGGCTATTTCTTTCTCTCGATCTGTTGTTTTTCGTTCTTTTATCTTTCTTTCTGTCTCTCTTTCTTTATCTTTCTCTCCTTCCTATCCTTTCTCGTTCTCTTGCCCATCGCAACGCAGTCATATGTCTCCCATAAACGCTTGATCCGCTGGCGTGCGTGGATAGCCGAGTGGTTAAGACGCTCGCCTTCGTACCATGGGTATCCGGGTTCGAATGCCGCCTCGCCAAAAAGGTCTATTTTCTTTTACTTATTTCTTCCACTCCTCCTCCTTTCCTTCCTCTAACGCTCTCTTTCTCTCTGTACTCATTCTCTCGCCCATCAGTCTTATTGCATCCCACACCGGACAAATCGGCGCACGTGTTCTGGGAGCGAGGTAGAAGATGAAGAAGAGGATAAAAAGAGCGCGTCCCATCAGAGTTACTGCGTTGCACGCGTTAGGTTTTAAGGAAGAAACTGTTCATGATGATGATAATCTCTGTTCACGACTAACGGAGTTTCTGCGAGCTTGATCAACTCCGCTGTAAAAAAATAAGTTTCTTTCGGAATAATTCGGGGGTAGAGAATGGTGATGGTGTCTGAATAGTTCGAGGACATGGATAAATGTACCACTCGATCAACATTGGGTTATGAATTATGTCATCCACAGAATACGCTGCATGCGTCCGTTTGCTCATGTACGTTATCGTATGAGGCATATGCGCAGAGGCTTATTCCGAGGTTTCGGTTGCTCGCTTTTTCACGAAGCATCTTCTTCGAAGATCAAGTGAACAGGTTACATCCCTGACACCTGTGTGTCGCCTTTGAGTGTCGCTCTGAATGGCGTAAAGAAGCAAATCGATAAAAACAATTGGGACATTGGACATCGCTAACAAACACCTTATTAGTGGGTATCATCACGCTCTGATGCTTTGAGAAAGAGAAACAGTGAGAGAGACAGAAGCTGTTTAACGATTACTAGAGAGCTGTTGCCTGGCGTCACGCCTTGCATGCTTAATGAAATTTGATGAAAAAGTAAATTATACAGGATGACCCAACTAATTCTAGCCATCGTTGAAAACTTTGTCGACGCACTCTATGACGACGTGACCAAATGCATGTTGCTCACTATTGCATGGAGTAAGTCACGCTGCTTTTTTGTGTTCTGCTGAATTAGGCAAGATTAATTAACCAACTTCTGAAGCTACAAATCTGGTCAAAAATTCCACTTAAGAACTGTAGATCGGTTTGCAAAACGTCCGATCAGACAGCCTCTATTTTTTAGTCTATTATTAGCACTTGTCTGCTTAGTAGAGATGCCCGCGAAATAATAAACAAAAAACGCTAGGCCCTTGCGGAAAGCGCAGCACAGTCACAGCGAAAGCTGGAAGAGCGGCATTTCTAGAGCCCGTTGTAAACTCTCTAGGGGCTACTAATACAAGTACACTAGCAAGGTACCCACTACGCCATAAATCACAATATTTGTGAAGTTTAGAAGCACCTAGAAAGCCATTATTCGTCATTCTGCGCAGAAGCGAGGTTCCAGCTACACATCTGTAAGACATTATGTGCACTTTGTTTACGGGACGACTGTTGACGATGAAGAATTGTGCCTCAGCCCATTGTAATGGGTTGGAAGCTTTAAACGAGCCACCAGTTACGTAATTCGCATTGTGTGATGCCCGGTAGCTATTTCACTTTCCCACCATGCCATATAACATACGTTGACATGAGAAAGAGAGACAGAGAGAGAGGGGGGAAGAACTTTATTGAGACCCTGAGGAAATGGATTATGGGCTTATGGCTTCCTTGGCAACCAATGCAAGTGCACTTGCGAGGAACCCACTACGCTATAAATCATCATAATTTCTGTGAAGTAGGGAAGCAGCCACTATGCCATTTTTCGTCATTCAACGGAGAGCCGTAGTACCCGCTAAAAACATGTAAGGCATTATGCGCACTTTGTTGGTGTTGTGCCTGATGACGATGAAGAATTATTGCAGAGCCCTTTGTAATGGGTTGGAAGCATCCAACAGCCCACTCGTTGCGCAGTTTGCATTGTGCGACGCCTGGTTACAGAATTCGCGTTGTGTGATGCGTGATTGTTATTTCACTCTTCTACCACACTAAATTACATATGTTAATGTGGTTCCTTCCGGACATAAAGCCTGTATAGCGTCTTTTTGCAAGGCAGTTTCAAGCACCGGCATGGCTCAGAGGTAGAACACTGGGCTCCCACGCAGAGGGCCCAGGTTCGAACCCCGTTCCATGCTGGAATTTTTTTTTATTTCGAGCGATAGTGGTTACGGACACCGGCGGCGGCGGCGGACAACTACGGCGCCAAAAACGGCCGTTGAAATGATCTCATAATAGCTTTCGCTGTAAAAAAACCACGTGACATGCCCGCTTGCGCGCTTATGCTTGTGCTCCTTAACGTTCCGCGTGTAAACGACCACAGCATTTGAACGGGTGTGCTGCCGCTTAAAAGGCGACAGGGCAGCGACGACGGTGGTGGCTGTGTGATGACGCACCTGTTGCCTGCGGCAGCACAAGCGATGAACGCTGCGTGTGCCTGTAGCTATCATGAACCGCCGTGAGAGAAGCATATCATTTGAACGCGGAACGTGAGGGAGCACTGCAATCACGGTGCGCAAGCGGGCGTTGGCAAACTGTGTTCAGCCAGCCAGGTGAAAACTTCTCTAGGGAAAAAAGAAGGCGATGGCCCGAAAGGGAGTGCGAAGCTAGGGAATATATGGAAGTGCGTCTGGGGAACGAGACAAGGAATCCAGGGAAAAACAGGGAAGCTCAGGGTAGGAGCCCGTGAAAGCACAGAGGCAAGAGCGGAAGAAGGGAAGATGCGCCGAGTTTCTCGGGGAAGAGCTTCCAGAGATGTCCAACTTCGGCGTCCAACTCAGCGCGTTGCCTGCGTTACGAGCACTTGAAAGCGCTCAGCTGCTCCTTATCAAATTCGTGCTCTTATATTGGGCACTTGGGATATTGTGGGGAAGGAGAACTGAGCAGAAAAAAGATCTCGAATGTCATAGAGTCGGCTACACGGCGCGGGCTTTCTGATTGCTCAACCAACACTATGCGGATTTATTTATTTATTTATTTATTTATTTATTTATTTATTTATTTATTTATTTATTTATTTATTTATTTATTTGTTTATTTACTTGCTCATACTCACTGAAAGCCCATCATAGGACCATATCAGGAGAAGTGGCAGTAAATTAGCGTAAACGCGATAGACGCAATAACACTGAACACAATAACGCAAATAGCCTTCCAGCGCTCGAGAATAATAAGCAGCCACCTAACACGGCATTTGTGAGAGCCTTAATTAGTCGAAATTAAACTTTAGGTTCCACGAATAAGAGAAACAGATGTGCCGGTAGACGCTTAATTGGCGAAAACATTAACTTTAGGAGCAGTATTCAGCTATATAGTTCAGAAAATCCCCAGGAGTAAAACTGCGTACCGCTCTTCAACCGTTTCCAGATATTCCAACGTTATGATCATCATCATTACCCGGCAGTAATTACTGCCCACGCCGTACACTCATACCAGAGAGATGCATGGTCTCTCTTCTCCAAGCCAAGTAACGAAACGGGCGTGCGCAACGTGCCTGGTTAAGTTAATATAATTTTGTAGCCCGTCTCACGAGCGTTCATGTTATAAAGGTCACAGCCTTTAGCTCGTATGTCAACCCGGCTGCCGGCAAAAACTTGCATTCCTTACAGATATTTGTCTCTCATTTCTAGAATATGTTTTCAGCCGCTCAAGACATTGAGTATACGCCATTTATCGCTTGCAGCAGTAAGTGCAGGTCGCTAGCTGAGTGTAATCACATAACAAAACCGCCCAAAGTAACATGGTAATTGAAGTCGCTAGCTTGCTTGTAGAGATTACGAAGAAAAAACTAGCATTGTAGATGATCATCTCGGTGCACCTGTTGCAAGTAGAAGATAAGGGCTCTTTTGCAGTCGTTAGGTGGGCTCTCCCGCTAGAAACCTATTACCCGAGTGCCTCATAACTACGTTAGCTCGCCTACATTGCAGCAAAGTAGGCGAAGTTGTGCTCTTCGCAGCATGCAGGAGCTGTATAGCTCTTGCGAAACCGCAGTTCGAGCAACTCTATACGTTCCTTAGTAAAGTACGTTGCTAGGTGGGTTAGAGGTTATTTGGAAGTTAATAACTAGCTCGTACGAAATTCACGCTATGTAGTGACATCAAATGTGTTTAGAGAGTGGAAATATTCTTTATTAAGTCTTTCCGTTTCCTTGGTTAAAAACCAATTGACTACTATAACGTACAATGAAAGTAACCGATCGTTTCTTGTTTTTGTTCCACATTCTATTGCATGCAGCGTGGCATACTACATGCCACACTTTAGTGCAAGCGTTGTATGTCGCAAATTTCAAATTGTTCTCTCATATATTCAGCTTGGTGCAAAAAGCGTTTTGTGTTTTTTGTTTGGCTTAGCCTGCAATTCGCTTATACAGATGCACCCCTTTCTTGTTTATCAACAATTATACAAACAAGAGACAACAGAATGCAGTACAATACCATGGTCAAGTAAAATGCGAAAACATGCGATACTAGTAAATTAAATTCTTCTGAAAATAAAAAAAATTACAGCGTATCCACGGGGTCAATTATGATGAGTGGGGTGAAGCTCCGGAGGGCATCATCGGTAAACCGTGAATACGAGTAACTCGCCCCACTAAAGTAAACACGTGAGAAATGTTAAACATCAAACTTTCTCGCATCGGCTGCTCAACAGTCACCTGTGAAGCGCCGGCGGTGGCCATTTCTCCTGATGTAGGGCTTGGCTGGAGAAGTTCCAGAGGGATGGCCTCGGGACTAAGGCCTCGCAGTCGGCGACTGTAGCGGTGGACAGGAGTATCCACTGCAGGAACGGGTTGCGGGACGGACTGGCAGAACCGCTTCGTGAAGGGGTGGTGAGCATCAGGCGTTGAAGTCCGAAGAACCGAAGACTCGAGCGTCGTATTCCTCAGAGAAATCGTGGTTGCTGCTCGAGCTTCCCACTTCGTCGTCCTCAGTTATCTAGCCGGCCTTGAACACGTCCGAAGAACCGAAGACCCGAGCGTCGTCTTCCTCAGAGAAATCGTGGTTGCTGCTCGAGCTTCCCACTTCGTCGTCCTCAGTTATCTAGCCGGCCTTTAGCCGTGTTTTCATCATATACAAGTACCGCCATATAGCGGACACTCCACGAACTAATCATATACAAGTACCGCCATCTAGCGGACACTCCACGAACTAAACGACAGGCGGCTACTACATACATCGGGAACGCACGACCCACGGCTTAAGGAGCTTCGCCCCTAAAACAAAACAAAAACAAACGTCGTGCCGACGTATTGCTGTCATCGGCAGGCAGCCCGAGTGGATGCTCCACACTTGTGGTGTCGCTGCATCGTAAAGTTGCAGGAAATCAAAACCGATGCTAGCGATTTTTGACAGCAAATTTTCTAATTAAGGAAAATATCCGGCATTCGTACGCGGTATGGAACGTAGCGCTCTCCGGCACTAAAGAAATATTGCGACCTCATCGCCATCTTGCTTTGATCATTACTGCGTTCCCTTGCTAAGAAGAACGGTGCGATGCACCGCACCAACGATGCGTTAAACATTTGTCAGATAAAGGTACTTTTCTTGCATCAAATACGGCAATAGTAATAATAATATCTGGGGTTTAACGTCCCAAAACCACGATATGATTATGAGAGACGCCGTAGTGGAGGGCTCCGGGAATTTCGACCACCTGGGGTTCTTTAACGTGCACGTAAATCTAAGTACACGGGCCTGAAACATTTTCGCCTCCATCGAAAATGCAGCCGCCGCGGCCGGGATTCGATCCCGCGACCTTCGGGTCAGCAGTCGAGCGCCATAACCACTAGACCACCGTGGCGGGGCGGTAATAGTAATAAGACAACAATGAACCGATGGTGTGATGGCGTGCCCTTCGCGCCCTGTTCGCGGCCGAAAGTTTTGTCGTTTGTTTATCCCTGTTTGTAGGGCTGTTCTAACGACGGAGGGTGGGAAAAGAGCACAGAACGAGGGAGGTGCGTTGATCCTAACTGCTTGACTATCAACACTTGGTATAGCTGACAACAGACCATGTCTATTTGCGACTCTGCGCTATAATGACAGTCCAGAAATACATGAGAGGGCTTCTTGAGTACAGTTCACATGTTATCTGAATAGCTCATCAAAACATGGGCACAAGAAGAAACGAAGAGGAGGAGAGAAGCGCTAACTTTCAACAATGAACAATTTATTTCCGGGATCGGTCGTACTCGTGCACATCCAAAAATCACGTGCACAATCCCGGAAATAAGTTTCATTGTTGAATGTTAGCGCTCGTCTCGCCCTCTTCGTATCTCCTTTTGTCCATGTTTTGATGCGCTCTCCAGATAACATTTCAACTATGACTGACCAACAAGCCAATTTCGCCACCGTGGTCTTTATCACAGTGTAACGGACGTTTTCGTGAAAAATACCACTACGGCTACTTTGAGCTGCGTAAAACTGCGAGAGAAGGAAGCGCTTCTCTGTGTAGTGCATAGATCTACAGACCCTTTGTGTAGAGGCGCCTGACATTGGGTACACGTGCCAGGCATCCCAAGCACTTGCTCGCCGTCATACCATCCTGCAACCGTCCAGGAGGATTACGACAGCATTTCTGAATGGTATGTACGTCGCATCACGCCGCGTGGCTTAATCCACGGGCAGTCGTCTCGTACCACCTCACAGCACTTGAAACGCTCTCCGAGCCGCGACATCGCGCTTGCTAGGCTGCGTCGTTCGTCTCCTCTAGATTATCTAAGAGCGCTCCCTGGCTAGCTAGAGTAGTGCAGATTACAATGCTTCTCCCCGGAACCTCCAGTAGGTGAGTAAACAGACAGGGTCGTATACATCACGTCGCATTATAGGCTCTCTCCTCCCTCAGTCTCTCACATACACACACACACACGTGTGTGTGCGTGTGTGTGTTTGTGACAGACACATGGGTACTGAGACACGGGACAGACACGGAATCATACACGCAGGCGGAAACGCCCACGCTGGCGTCATTCTGTTGAAAACAAGGTCTCTTGTAACCGATGCACAACCCGAGAGCCCATTTCTCAGTATAAATCATTGTTTGCGTAGCTAATCTTACCATTTGCACTCAGAATGCATGTTCTAGGAAAGCTCCTATTCGGCTTTGTTCTGGGGAGGGCCGCGTTTATTTGTCAGCAGTATATAAATACGTAAATATGTAAGATGGTGCCACGTAACGCGAAAAAGTATTCTGGGCAGTCGAAACTGGTAAAAAGAGCAGCGGCTTTGCTTTGTGTGCAGCAAGCTATCAAGAAGTCGTGCTTGCACACGGTACCGGCCATCCTTGAAGCCCAGACATCCGGGTTAAAAAGGCGTTGTACCCGGATAAGGTTATCTGCTCGGTTGCTGAAAAAGGCCCTTGCAATCTTCACTACTGGGAAGATAGAGCAACCCTCGAGGTCAAGTGGGAGCTTGGAAAGACCGGCTGTCATTCCGTACATTCATAATCTATCCCATATGATTAAGAAAATCATGTCAAAGTTTGACGTACCAGTTGTTTTTTCAGCGCCAAACAAGCTAAAAGGGCTTAGCAAAAGGGTCAACTGTGGTGAAAGCGGAAGGAAGGAAACGAGCTGCAGTGTTAGGCACAGAAACAAATTTGTGGAATGCTCAGAAGGCGTTGTTTACGGCATCCCCCTATCCTGCAATCGGAAGTACGTAGTGAAGTAACGTAGCTGACACGGGCCATAACCACAAGTAAAACAAGGTTTATTCCAAAAGACCTGCGATCGTCGTCTTCCTCAGTCTACTCAGACCTATGTGCACGCGCCGTGCAGATGCGCCCAGCCGCAGTTCCGCAATTGGCGCGATACAGCACTTCCTTCCCCTGGAGTGTCTGGTGAGAAATTGCACTTCTTTCTAAAACCTGTCCGGAACTCTTCTTTTGCGAGTTGAATGTCTGGGTAGGACAGGGTCTTCCACAGCGCTTGCAGGCTGGTCCGTACCGCCCCTTCGTCTGTTTGTTCGCCGAGTTCCTTTGCGGATAGTTGTGGCAGCGAACCTTCATCGCCGATGTTCGTTTCGCTCTCCCTTGCATGAGTCACGGAGGCTTTTTGCTGCGCTTGCTGAGCTTCCCGAAGTCGCACTTGGTCGACATGTCGTCGCTGTTCTCCTTCTTCCGTATCAACAGTGAGCAGCCGACCCCGCTGGCCGCCGTCACAGTACTAGGCAGCCATCTCTGTCCACTGCGGTTATACTGTCGTGACCAAACTCGTGTTCCAGGAAGAATCAACCGGGTAGGTGGTGCTGCAGCCTTGACTGTCTCTTTTGTGCCCTCTCGCACCGGTAAATGAGCACTTAGTCTGGTTTTTGGTTGGGCACCTAGCAACATCTCTGCGGGCGATTTGCCGTCCTTTGCCGGCGTTACCCTGTACCGAAGCAAGAATTTAGCAAGTCGACATTTCAGTGACCCTACTTTGTTCTTCTTTAGTGCTTCCTTGACAGTGCGCACTGCCCGCTCTGCTGCCCCGTTCGACTGCGGATAATAAGGGCAGTTGTCATGTGACGGACATGGTTATCCCGAAGGAATGTCTTTGTCACCACACTGGTGAATTGGGGCCCATTATCGGACGCAACTGTGTGAGGCAGGCCGAAACGAGCGAAAATACTCCGAAGAACTTCCACTGTGGTGTCAGCCGTCGCTGTTTTGAGTGGGACAGCCTCTATCCATTTCGTACCTGCGTCCACCAGCACAAGGATCATGTGACCTTCCACACGACAGTCTACCCAGACCTATGTGCACGCGCCGTGCAGATGCGTCCAGCCGCAGTTCCGCAATCGGCGCGATACAGCACATAGGCCAAACGGGGAGGTGCATGAAGGAGAGACTAAAAGAGCATAGTTACGCCGTATCGCTGTTAACACACCCGGGTCATTTAGCTTCCCACTGCGCAGAATGTAAGTGCACGGCGATGTTTCCTGACACAAAAGTTTTGGCACGATCTTTCGATCAGACAGAGAGGGAAATCGCCGAAGCATTTTACATGCATATCAGCGAAGGTTGCGTGCTCTCAAAATGAAATTAACTTTTTGAAGGAAACCGTATCACCGCATACGTAATTTCTTGACACGCTGCGGTGACGTTGTTTGAAGTCCTGATATGTTTTTTTCTTATTTTTGTGTTGTACTGCCTTATCACTGAACCCCCCACCTCACCCCCACCCCCGTCTTTTCGTGTTCCTTTCTTTCTTGTTCGTACATAATGCTGTACATGATTGAAAATAGTTGTGAGTTTGCGCATCACCCTGTGTTGTTTCCTCGTTTTTTTTTCTCTGGTCCGTGTCCTCCGGCAGCGCATCACGTGCATGAAGACGTACCAACTAGCCCCTATTGCCGCCTTATTAGCGAAAAAGGAGAAAGCAGTAAACGCAAAAACACGTGCGCAGAAATATAACGCGATACTTTATTTTGATCGGGTAGGAGAAGAGCTGCTAGCCGTGTGTTGTATTTGAAGAATGATGCATTACATTACTATGATGAAGCGAGAAAGCAACTTCGTGCAACCATGTAAGCTCTGACCAGTAACATGAATGTTCGCACAAAGAATGTGCTCTAGTTTACGAAACCCGCCGCGGTAGTCTGGTTGTTATGGTGCTCGACTGCTGACCGAAAGTCGTGGGATCGAATCCCGGCCGGGGCGGCCGCATTTCGATGGAGGCTAAATGCTAGAGGCTCGTGTACTTCAGTGCACGTTAAGGAACTCCAGGTGGTCGAAATTTCCGGAGCCTTCCACTAAGGCGTCCCTGATAATCATGTCGTGGTTTTAGGACGTAGAACCTCAACAGTTATTATGAAATGCCTTCCAGAATTATTGCACGACGTTTCCTAACAACTTGCCACTATGCTTTCCTGCAGCGCACTACGAGGTTACAGAATTTCTCTTCTATCTTCGCGTTCGAGAAATCTTGAGTGCGATCGGCATAAATTTGTTCTCGCTCAGAATGAAACGGGCGTTTTACGTCTTTAGTTTGATTATATCAGTTTGCAAAATCCTAAGCGGCGTGGCGTGTGCTGGAGGTTACTCTGGGAAGACTGCGACAGCGGTGCAGGAGCAGCTATAATGGTCACAATTGGGTGAGCCCAACGGCAGCGCTAAGCTTTATGGAACCACGTTACGACACTCCGGCCACGCTCTGCCTTCCGAGTAAGAGCGTAACGTAATCGTAACATACGGGAGGTGTGCAAAGCCCGAGATCACAGAGTTGCACGTTTGTCAGGTTACTTGGAAGCTCGGCTTACGCGAAGGTCGGTGTGAGACTTATTCGGCCCTCACAGTTTATGCAGTATCTCATCCTGGGAAATTACTGTTTTCTATTCATCACCTTATTTTCAGGCAGCTAGCGAGCAGAGTCTGCACTATATCGTGCCCTCTTGTACAATAAAGAACATACTCAACGTTTCTTTAAACTTTGCAATTTCAAGACGCATATATTTAATAATTTGCATATTTCCGACTTCTGGCGAGAAGCAACTTTTGGAGTAAAAGCTTGACATTGTCGATTCAGCGGTGGCGATTAGCAGGTTGCCAGAATAGTAGTTCCGCACAGAAATTAGTCCATGCAATTATGAAGTTGCTGTGACATCCTCAGTCCCTGCGCTGCTTCACCAAACTCGGTATTCTAATAGGCTGGCGTGAAATGGCGGCCGCCGGCAACGCGATAACAGATAACTTCGTTATGTTGAGCGAAACGCATTGTTCTAGCGAGAGACGCAGTGGTAACCTGGTTTTAAGGTCATTTTTTTAATCTCGCAAATCAAAGTTTATTACTTATTTTTCGACAGCTGCAAGGGCCCGATAGACTTAAACGGCTACACTTCCAGTCGCTTATGTGTTATGCACTCGTCTTAATTTTTCGCTTTCTGACAAACTTAAGTATGCGTACGGCCGGCATAAGCAGCGGTTGACTTACAAGCAGCGGTTGACATACAAAAAATAACCTTAACGCCGCGCACCAGAACACAAATTTCGTGCGGTGCACCGTAATGCAAACTCATTCGTAATAAAGAAAACACATAATGAAACCTAAAAAACGGCAGGAAGTGGAAGATGGAAGCTGCGATGAAAAAATCCGTAAACAGGGGGCGGGGCTCGAGCAGCCACCCCCTGTTTACGGATTTTTTCATAATGAAGTCGAGGAGGACAAAATGACGATTATTAGTATATGCTTCTAATTGAAGTGTACCAGTTATGACACACAGGGGAATGAATGAAATTTGATGAGAAGCACTAAGTAGTGCTTGCTAGAGCTCGATCGATTTATGCTGGATGAAGAAAGAATTAACCTCCTGTGGGGACCGACCCCAAGCCCTTGCAATTCGCTCCCCACCTGTGGCTAATTTTTATTTCGCCTGCAAGTTCGATTATCAGTTTCTCATTACTACTCTTCAATCAGAAACTATACACAAATAATGCCCCTTATGCTTGTCTTATAGATTCATTATTTGTTGTGTTCATATGGTTGTGCCTAAAAAAAAAAAAAAAACGGGCCGCTCGATCCGTTCCAAGAGGAAAGAAACTCGTAAAATTCATGGATTTCATCGTTATCTTCCCTCTTTAAGGAAAACAAGCCTAATTGAAATCGGTGCAGTGGGCGCCGAGAAAAACGATTTCTTTCCCGTGTCTCTTTATATCATTCCGCGAGCTCGGAGACGTTCCTCTTAACAGCCCTTGACACTGATACACGCGTTGCGTAAGTGTACTGATCGCAATAAGAGCTGGAACGAGCCCCTCACCGTCAGCTGTTACGGACATTCTCAGCCGCGCGCAAACAAGCGGCGCATCTCTCGTCGAGGTGTCGTCAGGCTAGCGCGTTTCCCCCGATTTGTTGCCACCTGTCACATACACAGCCGGGACGATAATACCGTACTCTGACACTCTGTATAAGCACTGCTTACGCACATTTCCTCGTTCTTCTTCTTCTTCTTCTGGCCTTGAAACAACTATTCAAAGAAAAAAAATGGAGGCGCTGTTAGGTTCGTTTAGCTTTGTTTGTTGTCTGTTTAAATTTCCGCTGCTACGCTTCATGTAACGCTGCTCGGCTCTTACGAAATCGGCCGGCGCGGTATTCTGGTTATTGGTTCTAAGAAAACAGTGTCGTAACGCAGAACGACAAATGAGCCTAGAATCGGGTGATTGAGAGGATGGGAAAACGTGTGAAAAATAACAGGCACACACTTCGTGCATATATATCAACAAGGAATGATACAAAACCTACATCGACCTTGGTGAGCGAGTCCTCCGCAGCAGAAAGACATACATATATTCTTGAAAATGCGCTTTTCTAGGAAAATGTACAGATTAGCGCTTCTGATAAGCAGTGCTGCATAGTTATGTATGAAACGACGCAATTATGCGGGCGCACTGAGGACTCAACTTGAGCGTGTACGTGCCACCTGTAAAGCGTGGACGAAGAAAGTTCTGCATCATCTCATGGATAATTATGAATAACTGTTGGAGCTTTACGTCCCAAAACCATGATACAATTACGAGAGACGCCGTACAGTTGAAGGCTCCGGAAATTTCGACCACCTGGGGTTCTTTAACACGAACCTAAATCTAAGCACACGGGCCTCTAGCATTTCGCATCCATCAAAATGCGGCCGCCGCTGCCGTGATTCGATCCCGCGACCTTCAGGTCAGCAGTCAAGCACCATAGCCACTAGACTACCGCGGCGGGTTCATCTCATAAAGGCCACCAATACCTTTGGGTAAAGCTACCGGCTAACGTTATATTTCGCGTGAACTTCCCGCTTTGGTTTTCCTATCTTTGATGTGATTATATTAACTGTCGTAAACAGAACGAAAAAAGTACCTGGATACATGACCAACAGAGGAGGCGCTACCGTATTTCTCTAGCTTCCTCCTTTGTGTGTTGAGAAGTCTCACCGCTACGATATTAGTCTTCGTTTCGCTATGTATCACTATCTGTAATTACATAAATAAACCGAAACGCGGTAGAGCGCAACTGCAATGCTGTTCCGTGACGTCCAGAGTGAGCTAGCACCGCCCCGCCACGGTGGTCTAGTGGTTATAGCGCTCGACTGCTGACCCGAAGGTCGCGGGATCGAATCCCGGCCGCGGCGGCTGCATTTTCGATGGAGGCGAAAATGTCTGAGGCCCGTGTACTTAGATTTAGGTGCACGTTAAAGAACCCCAGGTGGTCAAAATTTCCGGAGCCCTCCACTACGGCGTCTCTCATAATCATATGGTGGTTTTGGGACGTTAAACCCCAGATATTATTATTATTTATTATTATTATTAGTGAGCTAGCACTGTTATATCAACCATCGATCTACTTCATTTCGTGGGTGTACGGGCTGCGGTTGCGATTATAGCATGCATCGGCCACGTAGCTTAACGAATGTAGAAGAGCGAACACCACTGAAATCGTTGTCGGTAACAATGACTTCACTTTGGTCGTCGGCTACCTGCACTGATTGCCGCTTCGGTTTCGGTTTCGCCGATGAACTTGGTCAAATTTCATCACTACACAATAATTAGCAGAGCCCGTTTTTTGGAAGGAAGGAATAGGAGAGAAAGGAAAAGCAGGGATGTTAACACCAGTCTAGAGGGACCGGTATGCTACCCTACACTGGGGGAAGGGATGGGGGACATATAAAGATAGAGAGAGAGAGAAGGAGAGCACGCACGCACAAAGAGTCACACACACCTCACAGTCATGTTAACGTCGTTAGTCTTTGTCAGAGGGGCAATGGGCTCTTTGCTGGAAGGACTCCGATTCTCCCATTTAACCCGTGTCTCACCTAATTAATTTATCTTAATTTATGTTATTACTGTCATAATTACTGTCACGTGTCATCTTAAGACGTCTGCTGCCGCATAAAATATAATTATGAAGGTGGTGAGCAAATACCATAGTTCTTCTTCTTCTTATATATATATATATTTTTTAGGATGTTTGGGCATATTTCTTGAAACAACATATACTGTATAATGATCAAGTAGAGATTCCGAAGATATATACACTTGTTTTCTGAAACT
The DNA here is from genome assembly GCF_013339695.2 of Rhipicephalus sanguineus. NCBI lineage: Eukaryota > Metazoa > Arthropoda > Arachnida > Ixodida > Ixodidae > Rhipicephalus > Rhipicephalus sanguineus. The sequence continues at coordinate 200,824,894 of NC_051178.1, forward strand.
GCTAAAGGGTGTGTCCAGATAAGATCGAACACGAGGTCCCGGTCACCATTCGCGATTGTGATGAAATTTACTGTAGGTATAGGGATTACACCCAGAACAATGGTTTCGCAGTTAGTTTTGCTGAAAAAAATTTTGTTCGCCTGAAAAAAAATATACAACTTTCGGGCGCAAAAAACGCTTTTCCGCTAATTTCGCGATTTCTGAATTTTGAGCGCACCTAGGGAAAAAACGGTGCACTTCTTCGTCACAATATTTATTCCCCTTAAAGAACGAGTGAAATACAATCTTATGAGTCTATTATTTCCCTTGCTTGTCGAAGCACTTTTGAAGAAAAAAATCACAAACTTGGCAAATTGCACAAAATACCTCTATTTCAGGAATTTATTGCTGCAAGCAAGTTAAAGTGAGGACAATGAAAATCGGTACATATTAACTTTCATACTTTCGCTCTCTTTTAAAATAATTTGCGTGGTTTTATCGCGCTTCGTTTTACTCGATAATTGGGCTGAAACGTAAGTGATTTACCAAAAACGCCGAACTTTGAAAATGATTTTCTCAAAAAGGCCATTTTTAATTTTTTTAAAAATCCGTCTGATTGAAGTCAAGGACTTCATCTACCATTGTGCAGAAAAAAACGTTGCATTATTTTGGTTGCTAACAAGTTATAGTGCGTCAAATGTGACCATGCCAGCCTAGCGGCCGCGTCGTTCGTTATGGGCTGAAACTCGGATATAAGTTGCTAAAAATATTTGTACGTGACATAATCACAAATCAGCAGCTCCACACCAACAAATGCGCAGCCCGGTGTCATGGTTAAGGAAGCTTTGTCTTGGGATCAGCCGCTTGACAAACCCGCAGCAGCGGCCGCTCGATGCGGCGGGCACTCACATTACATGAGTACCGCTTCGACTGCGGATGAGCTCCGCTTGCGCGGCAAACTACGCTCAGAGGACAAACGAAAGAAGGAATGCATCACTGTGAAAGTTCAAGGCCGTTAAGTGCCAACAAATGTCATAATATGCAACGAAAACTCTGCCGGCGATTTCCCGGTGAGCGCCTTTAATACAGAACGGATGTATTTTTTTTTCCCTGCTGTTATGCCCGAAGCCGCATAATATCGTGATAAACGCTCGACTTGCGTTGAATATTCTATCTGCGGACGCCCAACAATACAGTATTGTAAAAGCGGTTCTTTAATGAAGTAATGGACTTGGACACACTTCTTTTCACAGCCGGCTGACACAAGTGTTCTGGCACCAGATGAACAACTGCAGTTTGAGTTGCTCGACCATCGGAAGCACGTATGACAGCTTTCTTTAGATGTCAGTGGCTTTCTTTTGTGCCATATGTTGCTCATAGAATGAACCTAATTATATTTAGGCCATCCGAAGAGAGAAAGCAACACATGAGCGCTCTACTGGAGGCGCTCACCGGGAAATCGCCGGCAGAGTTTTCGTTGCATATTATGACATTTGTTGGCACTTAACGGCCTTTAACTTTCACAGTGATGCATTCCTTCTCTCGTTTGTCCTCTGAGCGTAGTTTGCCGCGCAAGCGGAGCTCATCCGCAGTCGAAGCGGTACTCATGTAATGTGAGTGCCCGCTGCATCGAGCGGCCGCTGCTGCGGGTTTGTCAAGCGGCTGATCCCAAGACAAAGCTTCCTTAACCATGACACCGGGCTGCGCATTTGTTGGTGTGGAGCTGCTGATTTGTGATTATGTCACGTACAAGTATTTTTAGCAACTTATATCCGAGTTTCAGCCCATAACGAACGACGCGGCCGCTAGGCTGGCATGGTCACATTTGACGCACTATAACTTGTTAGCAACCAAAATAATGCAACGTTTTTTTCTGCACAATGGTAGATGAAGTCCTTGACTTCAATCAGAGGGATTTTTAAAAAAATTAAAAATGGCCTTTTTGAGAAAATCATTTTCAAAGTTCGGCGTTTTTGGTAAATCACTTACGTTTCAGCCCAATTATCGAGTAAAACGAAGCGCGATAAAACCACGCAAATTATTTTAAAAGAGAGCGAAAGTATGAAAGTTAATATGTACCGATTTTCATTGTCCTCACTTTAACTTGCTTGCAGCAATAAATTCCTGAAATAGAGGTATTTTGTGCAATTTGCCAAGTTTGTGATTTTTTTCTTCAAAAGTGCTTCGACAAGCAAGGGAAATAATAGACTCATAAGATTGTATTTCACTTGTTCTTTAAGGGGAATAAATATTGTGACGAAGAAGTGCACCGTTTTTTCCCTAGGTGCGCTCAAAATTCAGAAATCGCGAAATTAGCGGAAAAGCGTTTTTTGCGCCCGAAAGTTGTATATTTTTTTTCAGGCGAACAAAATTTTTTTCAGCAAAACTAACTGCGAAACCATTGTTCTGGGTGTAATCCCTATACCTACAGTAAATTTCATCACAATCGCGAATGGTGACCGGGACCTCGTGTTCGATCTTATCTGGACACACCCTAAAACAATTTTTTTTTATTAATAAGGACGACCTGCCTTGCGGCCGCGGAACAACACACGTCACCGTAAAACGTGCAATAGTGTTTTGCTCGGAGAAATAACAAATAAATACATAATGCAGCGATCTCCGAGGTCATTTTGATACGCACTACGTCACTTTCGCGAGGACTGTTTACTCGTACTGTGTGGACCAGCAGCCTCTTGTGTGTCATTTCCGGCGTCGGCGAAGACACTTCCATGCGATTTACACTTTAAAGTGCTTTAAAACATCAAGAATGGTCTACAAGAGTGCTTTAAACATATGTTATGGAACGCGCTTTCCTATCTACTGGGCGTACTTGGGGCTGCTTCGGAATTGCATCTTCCAAAGGTGATTCTGTAGAAATGCGAGATTCATGCGCTGCAAGACTATAAAGGGCATTGAGTTGACGCGTTGGAAGGTTTCACGTTCGCGTTTGCCCATAACCTTCGGCGTTATCTGTACAACTCGAGTCGCTTGAATCGCTGCATGAAACATTTAACTTGCTATTTCAACATATTATAATAGGCTGTTTTGCGACTCCTTAAATTCCACCACTTGTTCTTTTGTACTTATACCGCGTTATTCCGAAATTATTCCTAAAGCGATGGACCCCTGGAAGCCTAACCCCGGGCGCCAGCAGTAATAAGCTTTGGACAAATAATGTTCAAATATAATGCAATCAAATACTGATATCGCCCGTAACGTTGTTGCATATTTCTGATATTCATAAGATACCTCCATATGCAATCAGATCGTAATTTTATTACTTATGCATTTTAAGTACTATATAGTTATTGAGTTTTACGCCTCTTACAGTGATGCCACATTACCAATTAAACGTAATTTTATCCGTGAAATTTCATGAGCACCGCATTTGCACTCTTTGGTCAGACCTGGGCTTTGCGCCATTAAAAAATTGTACCCTCTTCCCCCCGCCTAGTCCGGACTTTTAATAAAGTTTATTCATTCATTCATTCATTCATCATCATCATCACGTCAGCAGCTTCAGAGCGAACAAAATAAAAAGGATATCGACAGCCTGCATTGAGTCTTAGACTTCTCTCTCTGTCTATCCACTTCCCCTCCCCCTCCCCGCCCTCACTTCTTTTCGGGTCTAATATTCTATATTAGAGTTTAATTGGTGCCAACATGCCCCATTGTTTACGCCTCAATGCCCAGAAAACAAAATGAATGAAATGACGAAATATACTGAAGAAACAGTGAATAATGACGATGAGCACGCACAAAAAAACTAATTTCTGCAGCGTGTTTAGGAAATTGAAGCAGGTGTTACATGTTTGCGCGCACCACCATGCACATACAGGAATAAACATGCGCGGTATGTTAAACAAATACAAATGTCCAGAACTGTCAGAGAGCGCTCGCAGAACGCGTTCATTACGCTGCGGGAGAGCAATGCAGTGGAATTGCACAACACACCATGTAAATACACACAAACGTGCAACAAGTATAAACTTGTAGGACGCATCTGTTTGTTGTAGCGATCAAAATTTTGTAACAGAGAACACTATGATCAGAAATGTAGGATTCTGTTGCTCTGTAATGACGCGTATTAGCGTTCCTCTGAAAATATACTATAAAGCGCGGGCGGGGTATGGGCGGGACAATATTTTTTCAAGTTGAATGCTCTGCGATTTAAAGGCAATGAGTTTGCCCACAGTTTTCATTCGGTAGCTTCGTGTATTAGGCAATCGAAGAGGGAGAAAACATCGTGGTCTGCGTTGCCACATCAGCACGGAGTGCGCGATACCGGGTTATTTTCAGCGATCCGCGAGCGTGCTTCCATTAAAAAAAAACGGTTGCGTCGACGAATATTCGTTCGATATACTTTTGCTGCACGAAACGCTCGGATAGCCCGCGAAAGCTCCAGCAAATAACCACGTCACTGCGTTTCGATGGATACCACGACGTCGCAATATTTTGTGAGGCACTACAGTGGAGACAACGTTGAAACCAGGGGGCAGGTCTGAATAAAATTTGAATCAGCCTTTTTACCGTAGTGAAGTCCACTTTCATGTAAGCGAGATCCAGTCATGTTTTCCAAAATACCCGATTAGATTGGGAGTCAAGCAGGTCCGAGTAATTTTATTGCGCAATGCTAAATCCCAATGGTATATATATATATATATATATATATATATATATATATATATATATATATATATATATATATATATATATATATATATATATATATATATATATATCTGGATAAATTGCAGTAAGTTCGTTTTGTTATTTTTGCTTTTGTTCTTGTCCACTTTTGCATTGCAGTAATTGCATCAAAGGAAGGATTTTATACCAGCAATTTCGGTCAAAGAGAGTTCTGAGTCTACAAGTATGAAGTGCCGCCTTTATTTCCCAAGCGTTACCACGCAACTACCTCTTAAATTGAACCGTGTTTAGAGAGATATCTCACACCAGTGAAAACTTAGTTATGTATGTATATGCAGCTTCAAAACGCACTGCCATAGTTAAGTGGTGCGTTGCAGCGTGTTAATTGCTTAGCACAGCACAAACTTAGACAAGTTAGAAAAAAAAAGCTGAAGATTGCCATCGATCCCAAGAAAAGAAAACAAAAGCCAGTTCAGTCACATTAGTTTCTAGCCGTGGTGTAAAGGCACAATTGAAACATGATTTATTGGGTTATTTTTTTCAGAAGCCCACTTGGAAATGGAAACTGCGCGTCTACTTCGAATGTTCAGAAAGACGCTGTGAAAGAAGCCTATGTGTGGTCCTCAGACAGAAAGGTTCGCATTTAAAGTAACCATCGTGTATTTCTGTAGTGTTTGGAAGCATTCATACAAGACTACCATGTTCACTTCAGGGACATCCTTTCATCTTGAAAGGATGCACTGACGTTGCCTTAATATCCATACAACTGCTTAGCTACGATGCGGGCCTCAGAGTCCTAACCACAACTATTCTAGTAACACGCGGATGCGCTTGTGATAACGTGGGATCCCGCAGGGAAATCATTCCAGTAGTCGTTGTTGCTGATTGTCCTCTGCCTGTAACTATATACAGGGCCTGCATTTAAATTCCGAAGCACTGAAGGTAGCTGCTGTGACGACAGTATCTTTGTTATTTTCACTCAGGTGAAGAACTAAAGCTATTGTTTCGCTCAGGAGATCGCTTGCGGAGATTGCGGAGTTCTGACTAGCTCTCGATGGTTGAATTTGCATTTGTGATAGCGCGCTCAACGCTGACAAAGAGGGTCCGTGCTGTCATGCACGAAAAGTTTCCGCACTGCTTAACAGACTCTCCTAAACTGTAACTTTGATAGCTTTTGTGAGTATTAATTCAACGGAATCGCTAAGCGTTACAGAGTATGAATGCGCTTACGCTAATGGAAGCTCCGTTTTGTTGTACTCGTATCTCTTCTGGCTTTTTTTAAATGCAGAAACGTCAAAAGATAAACTTACTTGAAGCTGGCTGTGTCGGCTATCAAAATGAGCTACCAAAGCAAGGATGAAGAGCATCAACTCCGTTATGAGCTCACGACTTCAGTCGGTATCGGTGCCGATGTCCGCCGCTGCCGGTGTCTGTCACAGCTATCGCGCACAACTAGGAAGAGAGCCAGGGATCGATCCGGAATCGAATACAGCTGTTCTGCGTGGCAGTCAAGTATTCAACGACAGACACGCCAGTGTCTGAAACTTCGCAAAAAGACCCTATAGAGGCGTCTTGTCGGGCGAGTAATCACGTTAACATACGTAATATTGCGTGCCAGAAGCGTACTACAATCACACCACGCGGCAAACCATGTGAATTGCATAGCAAGTTGGGGGGTTCAAAACTGCCCGCCCTTTACAAGGGGCTCAGCCATAATTCGTCATCATCATCATCAGCCAAAGCATCAACGACGGGTGCAGCTACGCTGGCGCTCACATTTCTCTATAGACGTGTAGTGGGCACTTCGCAAAATGTTGATGGCGTTGTGGATACTTATCAACTGTACACACTTAGGAAAAAAAGAGAATATGTTTATCCAGAGGGCCCAAGAAAGGGCGGTACATCACGGTGTCCCTTCCCCGACTTGGACGAGGCCAGCGGCTTCCGTGGGTACCCGACACGGGCCCTCGCGAAAGCTTCCCATGTTCAAATAATGTTAATTCACATTCTGCCTGCCTGCCTGCCTGCCTCGTCTTCGTGTCCGTCGTTGTTTTCGCTCATTTCACTTTGCTATTCCTGCTAAATATTCAGTAACTTATTTTTTGGTAAATTTATTTTCTTTTCCTGTTTCTTTTCTCCGTCCTTCAGTGCCTTATCAAATTTTTTTTCTATATTTGCTTCTGTGTTAGATATGCCTTCCGTAATATTGCGCCACTCCTAACTCTTTAGCAACGGCCAACTTTATTGTTATATAATATTCCTTTCAGGAGTAGGGGTACACCACTCTCACTTTTTCTCCAGTGTAGCCTCTCTGGAGTAGCTTCTCCGGGGTAGTCACCACGTTCTCCTTTAGGGGCGAAGCACCTTAGGGTCTCGGCTTGTCGGCGTGTCATGTCGTCGTCACGTCGGCGTGCCACGTCGTAGTCACGGTCCGTCATAAACGGGTTTGCGCCACAAAAATTAGGTAAATCCCACTACTCGCCACCGGTCCATACTATGCATATATAATGAGTTAAAGGTTCGTCGTTACTACCTAAAACATTCTGCTTGGCTAAATCAAAGTCAAAATTTCGTCATATTTTCGTCACAATCCCCGACGAAATTTACCACGGCGCTCAAGTTTCTTAACTAAAACTAGAGACAAAAACGTGGATCTTTACGGTAAAGTGATCTATTTGAAACATCCCTTCTTGAAACATATATCTGCAAAGTAATGGTGCTTTACTCGCTACCGGTCCACTAAAAATGAACAAATAGCCGACGACGTTTCGTGAAGCTGAAACACCCTTCCCTACATGCCCGGTTTCAGGCTTGGCACCACTAGTGCCTCATCAAAGAAATCTCTCTCAAAACAATGTGGTGAATTACTACGGTCAGGCTATTCTTCTTCTTCTGTCTATCATTGCCCATTAGCAGCAATTTTGCTGCGGGAAACACCGGCGCACACTGCATGCTTCGTCCCTCCCCAGGTTTCATGTTAGTGGAGCTGAAACACCCTTCCCTACAGACTTCGCCCCTCCCCAATTTTGTGGCTATTTTTTGCTGCGTGAAGACGCTGTCGATAACGTCGATGTTTTCGCGTCGACCTGGCCTGTTCAATATAGTGTCGGTTATAAATGGACGAGAGATGCTGTGGTGCGTAACGGGACGAGGAAATAAACGCGGAAGTGATGACGACATTCGCGTCACTGGAAAGACAATTAATGGTGATGTTTATATCTGAACGCACCTTCTTCGTCGTGGTTAATGTCAGTTTTTATATTTCGAAGTGATTTGAGGTTACGGGTCAGCGATGCCGTCATATCGCTCGGTATTGTGTTTCGTTGCACAAATACCGCCAACTTCAGTCGGCAAAGAACTTCTTTTTTGGTAATGGAAATTGTTCGCGGCTCATTAATCGGTCATAGAGCCGTGTTCAGTAACAGCCACAAAATCTTAGCCCTTGATTGCGTGATGGCCTGGCTCATTGATCTTAGTGTTTGGCACTGCCAAGCTGTGTATGTTATACCACATGGCCATTATTGTTATCGCTAACGTCAATAACTCAATAATGTTCTGGGCAGGGTGTATTCTTGTGACAGTTGTTCCTAACTTCCACGGCGCCTAACACCGTCTGCATGCAATATAACTAAATAAATATGGGTGCAAAACTTCATGAGCGTTGAAAAATTCACTTAGCATTATTCATAACGACGTCTCATGCTTTACTGATGCTAACGTCTGTTTTTTTTTCCTTTTCTTGAGTATAATCTCTTGTATTATACATGAAAGGCAGTGGTGTAGACGGAAGGGGGGGGGGGTAAACCACCCTCCCCCTCGGTTCAATTTTGCATGTGTATATATACGTGAACACTGACAAACACACGCACAGAAAAGTTTCTAGCTACGTCCCTGAGGGAGGGGGCATTGCCATTGGAAGAGGTCAGACGCATGAGTTTTTAAGAACGCACGAGGATAACGTGGGCGTCAAAAAATGTGCTACACGCGTAACTTTGGGATTCCGGTCCGGTCAATTTTATCTTTTTACATCGTCACAGACAAGTTATGCTTTGGATTAACCTAAACACCTTACTGTGCCTACGCTGTTTTACAATAACAAGTGAGACGAAATAATGATATCCGATTGGCCTAAGCGTACCACTTAGTATCAATGTCATTGCAAAGTGCCAAATTCTGCTGCATCAGCGCATGCAGATATCACATGTCTGTTCACCACTAGAAATGCAAATTAAAGTCACCGACCAATATCAAGAAAAGAGAGTTTCCCCACCAATGCTGTGAAGAGGTTGTGTTTCCGGAAAGTGTGCGCATGATTTGCAAGGAAGCGACTGCTATTCTTTTACGTTTCCTGCGAGGTTTAAGTGCTATACATGGTGAGACATGTTGCACGGTAAGAGTCGCTCAGGCGGAGCAATTGCCGGCCAAGTCTGCCAGGCTAACCCCGACTGTGGCGACATCACCACATTGGTGGTGCACCACCAAGTCAAAAAGGAATAGTTGGCGTTTCAGAAGCCGTACGAGTTTCTTTATATACACAGTGCAGAGGACTTAACGTCAATCTTCAGTTAAATACGCAGTACTTTACGCGATGTTCACTGCTTCCACAAGGTTTCTTCGCACTCACATTTTCGTCCACGAAAAATAATGTTCGAAACAGTAGAACTTATTTCTACCAGAATTCCGCTTTTGTGTGGCCCTAACTTTCGCCTCTGTTGCCTCACGATTTTATCCACATTATTCGTTTCTTTCTTCACATAAATTGGTACAACATGTTCTTGAGTCGCATAAGCTATTCATTAAAGGCACACTAAAGTGAAACAATGAATCGATTTACAACAGTTGTTTTACATTTACGATTTACAATTTGCAACAAAGGATTGTTAGTCGGCGTTTGTGGTGTCCTGGCTTCTCTATTGTGTCCGTGTTTGCACGCCCAGTCTTTTAGTATGAATCGATTGAAATTGATAAATGGCACTCTGATAATGATAATGTCATTAATTTCACCATCATAAGTTTATTGATAGAGGAAGAAATCTTGGTCACACTATTATTTTTAAATTTCGCGCCGAAGTCTCTGCGCGTGACGTCGCTGATTTCAATGTGTATTTTTCGTATTTTGGTGACATTGGCTCAACGAATTTTCTTGAAACTTGGTGGGCACTGGGGATCTAGCGTGTCTGGTTTCTGTACATAATAAAGTTTTTCGACTACTGCTACTACTACTACTACTACTACTACTATTACTACTACTACTACTACTACTACTACTACTACTACTACTACTACTACTACTACTACTACTACTACTACTACCACCACTACTATTACTACTGCTACTACTACTACTACTACTACTACCACTACTACTACTACTACTACTACTATTCTACTACTGCTACTACTACTACTACTACTACTACTACTACTACTACTACTACTACTACTACTACTCGGTATATTAAATCTATGGCCCCCTCAGAGGATAATGTACTTCATTTTTACTGATATATACAAGGAACTACGTAGTATCTTGTAGACGCCGTTAATAACTATGACATCAGGGCGTTCGGTGCAGGAATTTCAATGCGGCGTCGCTACCCGCATTTTCTTTTTTTTGCGTTTTCTCGCTTACCAACTGTCTTCTCGCGGCAAGCGTGGTGAATTTGGTATTGCGAAAGACTAAGTTACTAATACGAGAAAAATCGTTTTTCTCTTTAGTGTCCCTATGAGTGATTACAGTGATACCCGGACAACTTCTAAGCTGTGGCCATGTTCACGGTGCTTGTTGTTAACATTATTTTCCCCGTTATTTTCGACGTGTTTGTTTTCAGCACACATGAACACAATTTCTGTGTGTCCTTGTGTATCTGTGTATGAAAATCAAATAATAATAATAATAATAATAATAATAATAATAATAATAATAATAATAATAATAATAATAATAATAATAATAATAATAATAATCAATCAATCATTTATTTATTTAACGTGCCCAGGAACAACCGTAAGGTCTTTGTGCAGGCGCACGCAAAAAAAAACAATAAAAATAAACTATACAATACAGACAGTCTTCAGAAATAAAAGAGCAAATACACGTAGACAAAGCGAAATGAACACAAAAGGGGAGGAGTAAAATAAGACAACACGAGAAATATTGAAGGGGAATGAAAAATTAGATTGCATATATACAACTATGCGGAAAGACGGAGAAGGGAAGACTTTGTACATTGTGCCATACTATGTCAAAACAGTACAAAGCTCGGATAAAAACAATGATTGTGGACTATGAAAAATGTCAAGATCAAGAAAATTGACATTATAGAGACTTTGTATTCTGTGAACGGTAGAGTGTTGGAAGAAGCAGGCGGGTACATGAAACGGTCTGTTCTCTCTGGTTAACTTACGCGGAATTCGAAAATTAACACAATTGAGAAGTGCAGGGCAGGATATGATACCGTGGACTAGCTTGTAAAGAAACAAGAGATCAGAACGATTTCGTCGGCAGTGAAGTGATGGCAATGATAATAATTCAGCAGTATTTGAACGAGATTTTTTAGCAAAGCGATGGTTATATATGCTAAGGAATTTTTTCTGGACTCGTTCAATGGTGTTACCGCTGGATTGAGCAATGCCATTCCATATCACGGACGCATACTCCAGTTGAGGAAGACATAGCGCGGTGTACAATTTTCGGAAGGGCATAGGAGAACGGAATTCTCTAGACAATCTGCAAACACAGCCTAGGGTGCGAAGACCCCGCAAAGCAACACGCTTAGCGTGAGCAGAAAAGTTTAACGTGCTATCAACAACAACACCAAGATCACTGATCTCATAAACCTTGCATAAGGACACAGAATTGACAGAGTATTGAAATGACACGCTAGATGTTTTGCGAGTGATAGACATGCATTTTGTCTTCGAGGCATTCAGAGAAAGGTTATTAGCGTTGCACCATTCGGAAAAAGAGCGCAAATCTGACTGCAGCAAGCGACAGTCGTTAACTGAATGAATTTCCTTAAAAATCTTGATGTCATCGGCATACAAGAGGAAAGAAGAATTACGAATGGCAAAAGAAACATCATTAACGTAAATTAAAAATAGGAGTGGGCCTAATACTGACCCTTGAGGGACCCCACTAGTCACTTTATACAAAGAAGACGTTTGGCCATTTACCGCTACATAACAATATCTATTGAGCAGATAGCTCTGCAGGAGATTCACAACCGACAAGTCAACATCAAATTGCGCAAGTTTAACCATAAGCAGTGTGTGGCTGACTACGTCAAAAGCCTTGCTCAGGTCACAGTAGAGTACGTCAACCTGTCCTCTCTGAGAAATAGGTGTGGAGATCTGCGTCATGAAACTAGCAAGATTTGTGGTAGTTGAGCGGCCAGCGAGAAAACCATGTTGATTAGGAATCAATGAGCTTTTAACACTAAAAGACAATATTTTGTGAAGAGCCAGCTCGAAGATCTTTGATGTGGCACATAGTAGAGAAATCGGGCGATAATTAGAAACATCTGTTTTAGAGCCCGACTTAAATACTGGGAAAACACGAGCAGTTTTCCACATGCTAGGAAATGTGGAAGTGTCCAGGCAGTTATTAAATATCGTAGTCAGTACTGGGACAAATATACTACTATAAGCTTTTAGTATGGCGGAGGGGATGCCATCTGGGCCACATGATAAGGATGGTTTTAAGCACTTAATGCATTCGCAGATAAGATTTTCATCCAGCGACAAAGCACTGGGTGAGCGAACTGCCTTAGGCTGTCTGATATCAGTGCTAGAGTCTGAGGCCTTATAAACGGATGAGAAATGTGCGGCAAAACAGTCAGCGACGGCATGCACTTCTACCCCATTTGAGTCTAGTAGTCTGAAAGACTCTCCGCTTTTGCTGGACCGTTTACGTACATACTTCCAAAACTCAGCTGGCCTGTCAGAAGCGCTTTTTTCTAAGAATTCAATATACGAACTATGATCCCGTTTATATAGGCGTTTAGCGAGAGTTCGAAAAAAGCTGAACTCTTCCTTCCACTCGCTCGATGGAGAACATTTAGATTTCCTGTGTGCGCGATCTTTATGCTTCAGTGCACTGATAAGTTCAGATGAGAACCAGTGGGGATATTTACGTTGTTTATGTGTGTATTGGGGAATAAAATTACGCATGCTGCTCAGTACAAGCTCCGCAAACTGATCAACCTGGTCATCAACATTCGGTTTGTCAGTAACCTGTGACCAGTCAACGGTGGACAAGTGATGATAGAGGCCCGTGTAATCACCTCGCTTGAACGCAAATCTTGGAGATTTGTTGACGTAACTGCTGTAGCTCGTCGTTTCGGCTGATGCAGATAATCTTACGTTAAGTGGTGGGTGGAATTTGTCCGGACGTACAAGAGAGATGTTGGAGCGGGAAACTTCAAGGGGTTGATCGTTTGACACACACAGGTCTAAGACGTTGCCACTGGAATTGACGACTGAATTATGTTGCACTAGGGAATTAAACGCCAGAAAGTCCAAGAGCAGGCTGCACTTTTTCTCTGTGAAATGATTGTAATGAGAAAAGGTAAGCGTGCTCCAGTCAATTCCAGGTGCATTGAAATCCCCAAGAACAATAATTCTGTGCCCACTATGAGAAGATATCACAAGTTCAATAGAAGACATGACATCGTGAAACGAGGCAGGGGAAATGCTGGGCGGTAAATAGAAGCATCCAATCAACAATTTTTCACGGCGCTCAAGGTTGATTTCTAGCCAGATCGATTCTTCGATAGTTTCTAGGTCTTTCCGTCTAACGGATTTCAGTGAATTGTCAATGGCAATCAGCACGCCACCGCCTTTCTGTTTGGTTTCACTGAAATCTCGGTCACGGCGGAAGGTGGTGTAGGTCGGGGGAAAAAAGTCCGATGAGGGAATTTCAGTGCCGAGCCAGGTTTCAGAGATAGCAATAATAGGAAAAGCAGACGAAAGAACATTAGAGAAAAACTCGAGTGTCTTGGTACGCAGACCCCGAGCATTTTGGTAGAATATGTCTACGTCACACGGCACTTTGGATTCCAGTCACTATCTCAGAGGGATGAAGCATGTCATCGCGCAGCTCCCCACGAAATGGCTTGAAGAGGCATCCGAGGGGCCACATCGAAGGGTCATTCAGGCGTTGTAGTGTTTCCTCGTCAACTTCAATATAGAATGAAGAATATGACTGGAACTTTGTTTGAAGTCGCCGGCAGGAGATGGGAGACAGATCCAATGAAGCAATATGTTTCTTAATGTCAGCAGTAGTGGTGTCCGGGCTCAGCTTCGTAACAAAAATGGCCTTTGGCCATTGTGGCCTTTGTGGCCGTTGAGCTACAGATATAGTGGATGTTTTCATAACTCCAAACGAGGCGGGTTTCTTCTTTCTTTCACCCTCAGTCACCGCTGCAGAAGAGGCTGTCACAGGCATCACACTGACACGCTCCGACGTGTCTACGTCAGCTGGCGGCGAAGTCGAAGATGAAAGAATTTTGGAGAGGGGTTGTTCGGAGAACGCAGGTTGCTTGGAGGTCACAGACGGGTCAACGGTCACGTGCGCTGGGGGTTTCACAGGTGCCTTCACTGCCACGGCGGCCGTGCGGCGCGTCAGCTCCTCACGCAGGAAGCGGACCTCTGCACGAAGGGAGGCGACCACGCGAGCTTGTTGTTCAACACCGCGGGAATGATCCTTACGGAGCCGCTCGTTGTCTTCGCGTAGTTGGGATACCTCGTCGCTGAGGAACGAGATTCCCTCCAATGCGTCGAGGAGGAGGCGGCGCAGCCCGGCGAGTTCGTCACCCGGAGGGGTACACGTGGAGAGGGAACCGGTTTGAGAACTGCAATGCTCACCGCTGCACCCCGACGAGTTGCTTTCGCTAGGCTTACCAGAAGCACATTACTGGGTTAGTAGCAATTGTTTCAGCACATCGAGAGAGAAGAGAAGAAATAATAGAGAAGGAACGGCAGGGAGGTTAACCAGTATAGGACAACCGGTTTGCTACCCCCACACATCGAAAAGTACATTATAGCTACGGAGCCACGGTGCGGAGCGGTCGTGGCTCCGTTGGTGACGCACAAGCGGCCATTTTGACTGTTTTGGTCGCGCACAAGCGGCCATTTTGGAAGTTTTGGCACCAGACGTCATCAGAACTAGCCAGACTGCTGCGTGAAGTCACCAGAATTAGTACTGTCAAGCTAGTGCCAATATCGGTAAGAGCACCATGGGATAATTTACTTTAACATCAAAATAAAATATCAGCATTTGCTGAGCTTCACACTTGCTGAGAGCCGTCTCTGTATACAGGAGATTTGCATGGCGGAGTAAACTCGCCTTCGAAAAATGGTGTCAGTACCCATTTAAGTCCACTGGGCTTCACGAACGCTCGTTGGTTGGTTGGTTGGTTCCTCAGTGCCTTGGCGCAACCCACTCCGGAGGATAGGCCATGAATCAGACGGTGTCTTTCTTAGGAAACTAATTCACTTACTGAAGGAAAAAGTTGAAAATGAAATGTTTACCCATTACACATTAGTAATATAAACTCGCAAGACTAAAAAAAAAAAAAAAACGAACGCTCGTGAACTGTTAGTGTTTTTTTTGTGCTCATGATCTTAGTCTTTGTTACTTCTTCTGCTCTTATTTTTTTCTTCTCTATTCTACCTGCTATTGTCCTTGTAACCTTCCGAAGTCTACGTTGTACACTTTTAAACCTTGTTTCTCTCTCTGTTCCTCGTGCATGCTTCGTCTGCACAGGCTTTGTTACTGCTGGGCACAAGAAGCATGTTCCAACTGCACGAACGCCACACACGGCGCCGGAAATGAAGACCCACTGCACCGGACACTTACTTATCGATCTCGGAAATCAGGAGCGAGAGCCGGAAACTAGACTGTCCTGCTCGGGAGCTTGCCCGAACAGCGTGTTGTAACAACGGCTAATTATAAGGCGGTCACAAAGCCAGCTCATTATAGTGCTCCCGCTAAAAATAGCCCTCTCAACAATAACATGGCTTTCAGTATTGAACTCATCAAGGCGGGAGCAAGCATAAAAAAATGAAAAGACAGGTGAAAATACACATGCAATGTTCTTGTTAGCGCAATGGGAGCGTTTTTTTTTCTTTTATTCCTCTTTCTTTGAAAGGGATGAGACCGAAGGGTTCTTGGATGGTCCCGCGTGCAATTCATCTCGATGCGAACAATTTCGCGTTGCACAAAGTGATGACATTTGCTTTTAATCTCCGCTCGGGAATGGCGCTTTCACAGAGCGACTCATTAAGAGCTAGACGCCGCTCTGACCTGTCTGTGTACTAAGCTGAAATTACTTTCAGTCACTAGTGCCAAATCGACACCCACTGCCGCAGCAATGACTCACCCGATCGAGCTGTCCGCGTCAGCACAGTTTGCGTCATCCGTATGAAGGCGAAGAGGCATGCAAAATATGTTATTGATTGCGGATGGGAAGAGTGGAGGCTTGACAACGCTGTCATTTCGGTGGCAGGCTAGACACACGATCGCGCTGAATTTTTTTCGTCGCATCCGTTCACGATAGCGGGTGAAAGTACGCAAAAAATTACAGCATATCCACGGGGTGAATGATGATGAGTGGGGCGAAGCTCCGGAGGGCATCATCGGTAAACCGTGAATACGAGTAACTCGCCCCACTAAAGTAAACACGTGAGAAATGTTAAACATCAAACATTCTCGCATCGGCTGCTCAACAGTCACCTGTGAAGCGCCGGCGGTGGCCATTTCTCCTGATGTAGGGCTTGGCTGGAGAAGTTCCAGAGGGATGGCCTCGGGACTAAGGCCTCGCAGTCGGCGACTGTAGCGGTGAACAGGAGTATCCACTGCAGGAACGGGTTGCGGTATCGGACTGGCAGAACCGCTTCGTGAAGGGGTGGTGAGCATCAGGCGTTGAAGTCCGAAGACCCGAAGACCGAGCGTCGTATTCCTCAGAGAAATCGTGGTTGCTGCTCGAGCTTCCCACTTCGTCGTCCTCAGTTATCTAGCCGGCCTTGATTGATTGATTGATTGATTGATCCTAGAGGAATGGCACAACCCACCACGGGGGATCGGCCACGAATCGTGCGGCAGTAGGATGTGTGAGTGAAAAAAAAGGGGGGGGGGGAAGAAAGAAAGAAAAAAAAGAAAGATAATTCTAAAGAGATAATTTTAGGTAAGCGAAAATGTTATTTGTGTTCGCGGTTTCCCAATTGAATGCTAAAGAGATAGAAAAAAAAATGGAAGAGAAAGAGTTAGTTAAATAAAAGCATTAAATAAATTATGAACGATAAATGAAATAAATAAATCACCGGTGTGAACTAGAAATATTAGCATGGTAGTCTTTTTGATTCGTTTATATAGTTAATTACTGCCTCACATATGTCCCTGTTGCAGTGACCCAGTGCCGACGCCCCCAGGGAGAGTAATGTCGTTACGGAAAGCTCAAGCCCAAGTTTTCGGAAAGGAGGTTCAAGAAATCTTTGCCTTAGATGTTGATATCTGCGAAATTCTGTGAAAAAATGCTCTATGGTTTCTGCTTGCGAACAATAACGACATTGAGGGGAAGGAACAAAACCAGGCCTGTGTAAGTAAAAATTTAAAGAGGGAATTCTGCATCGCAATCTAGTTAACGTAACTTCTAATTGTCTTGTGCCACACCATGAACTATGCCATGGAAACCTAAGGTGCTGAAAGTCTGCACCGTTTAGAACAGAAGATCGTGTGTGTTCCTCTCGAATACAAAAATATCGAAATCGTGCGATAGTATTTTGGGAGGAGGGTCTTAGAACCTTCAGGACCGGGCCCTGAATTGATGCCGCCGCTAATGTGTCCGCTGCTTCATTTAGAGTTATTCCAGTATGACCTGGTACCCAAACCAAACGGACAATACGTACATGATTGGGCATATATGTATATAATTCTGACAGGCAGCTCGATGACTTTGGTACTGTCAAAGCAGTGCAAACTGACAAAGAGTCGGTCAATATAACCACTGAAGAAATAGATGCTGGGAGTTTGCGTAATGCCAGAATAATTGCCATTAATTCTGCCTGGAATATTGGCGTAAAATCGGGCAGTCGAAGAGAAAAGGACCAGTTTAAAGCTGTTGAATAAATGCCCACTCCTGCCTTCTCATCTGCAACGGAGGCATCTGTGGCTATGACTGAACTTATCCGTAGACTTTTAAGGTGGTCGCTCAACAAGCCGTTTAAATATCTAATAGGCAATAGTTTAGCATTTTTTGGAAATATATCATCAAATTCTATTATTGTTTTATGATTGAGTACACTTGGGAAACTTATATCGCGGATTGTTACTTGTAACGTCTCCAACAGCTGCTGTACGAAAATTATTTGAGGGCGATGTAACCGAGACCACTCACAATCAAAAAATCTGGACGGTTCGTGAAGAAATATATATTGCGAGCGTCTCTGTGGGGAGGCATAGATGTTTAGAAATGTCTGGACTGTTAGAATACGAAACCTAGTTTGCAGAGACGGCAGGTATGTTTCATGGTAAAGGATATTATTAGCTACAAACTTAGGAAGGCCTAAACATATCCGTAATGCCTCACGTTCTATAGTTAGGAGAGGGCGTAATTTATAAGCGGGTCCCCCACAGAATAACACACATCCAAACTCTAATATTGGTCGGACGTACATGCTATATATCATTAACAATGTTTTTCTACGCATTCCAAAACGAACGCCGCTGATTCGCCTTAACAAACCAAGTGCACGTAATCCTTTGGATGCAATATATTCAATATGTGGGCTCCAATTAAGATTGGTAGTGTATACTATGCCTAAATATTTTAATGACTCTACCTGTGGAATAAAATCCTGCCCATACATCAGTGCGATTCGCACAGGAGATGTCAACGGGAACGCGAGAAGAGCACTCTTGTTAACATTAAGGGACATGTGCAGGTCACTAAGCCATACTTCAATCTCATTCATATATGATTGTAGAATATTATATAGCAAGTGTATATCATTAGAAGCTGAAAAGAATGCAATGTCGTCCGCGTATACATACACTTGCACGTCATTGTGAGAAGGAATAGAGCTTAGTAATATATTAAATAACATAGGCGAGAGAACCGATCCTTGAGGAACTCCCCTTGTTTGTTTGTAGTGTTTAGAAGATAAGCCGTTCTGCGAGCAATAAAATGTGCGTCCGCTTAAAAAATTTTGTATCCATGCAATTATATACTCAGGAACGTTAACATTTCGGAGTTTATTAATCAAGATGGCGTGCTCTACACTGTCATACGCCTTAGCAATATCTAAGGTTACCAGTGCGGCGTACTGCTTTTTGTGCCGAGCAAGCTTAATTCTGCTTTCTAGATCAACATGTGCACACCATATAGAGCACCCAGGTCTGAATCCAATTTGGGAATCACTCAATATGTGATTTTCTTCTACCCATTCTTCAATATGCCTATATAAAACCCGCTCTATTAGTTTTACAAGGTTTGAAGTGAGCGAAATAGGTCTAATATTGTCGATTGAATAGCCAGCGCCCTGTTTTTTAAGTAGTGGAATTACTTTGGCGACTTTCCACTCGGGATGAATCCATGCGTTTTCTATAGAAAAATTTATAAAGTTAAGAATATCGCTGGGAGACAAATCAAACAAAATTTTTATCATGCCTGTAGTTATGTTGTCAGGACCTGGAGATGAAGCTGGCAGTGCCTTTACTATTTCTGATATCTCTTCTAATGTGGTTGCCTTATATTCATTAGCTTTTCCTGTAACTGACAAATGATAGGGTAACAACGATGCAAAGCGATCTTCCAATCCCTTCCCAATTGCCTCCAATGACTGCAACAATTCTGCGGGTGATAAACAAACCGATTCTATATTTATTGGTGGCGGAACAATCTTTCTGCATCGCAGAAACCTAAAGAGTGCTTTCTTATTTTTGGTCTCTGACATATAGCTGTAATGTTTGGAGTTATAATCTTCTTTTGCTTTGTCAACCGTTTGTCTAAACGTGGCAGCGGTATATTTATAGTCTTTCCAATTACGTGGGCACTGGTTGTAGAGTAACTTCTTCCAAGCTGCTTTTCGTCGCCTATAGTCGCGATCACAGTCTTTGTTCCACCATGGTGAATGCGTTCTATTTTTAGTTGATTGCATTCTGAATTCGGCTTTTTTCCTACTGTCACCTAATAGCTGACATAAATGAATTGCCTTTACCTGATCACTTAATCCTGTCTGTTTATTTAAGCCTGATCGTAGTGAATCTTTAAATTTGCTGTAATTAACATAATTTCGAACATGTTTGGTTAACGAAGTAAGTGGGCACACTATTTCAAATAATATTGGTAGGTGATCACTGTTTGTGGCCGATGTGATGGCAGACCAGGACGAAATAATGCAACTCGAGCTTGAAAAGGTCAAGTCTATCACAGAACTTGATAGGCCAGATACATAAGTTGGAGTTCTGTAATTCGCGCAATGAACGTCATTCAAGCTGGTCCATTCTAACAACCGTTTACCACACGCATCGGATCGGTAACCCCACGAAATGTGGTGTGAATTGAAATCTCCTGCTATGATTATATTCTTTCTACATGCGGCTACTGCGGAATCAAGTAAAGTAGTGTTCAGAACACCTGTAGGGAAATAAACATTCACTATGGAAAATGGTGTATATCCAGGAATAGCTACGTCCAATGCCAAAATTTCACTTTCTGCCGACGTTGACCGATATGAAATTTTCGCTCTATGGCCAAATTTCGTAGAGATGAAAAACGCTAGGCCCCCTCTACCAGAAGGGCGATCCAACCGAAAACAGTGATAATTATTTAGATTAAAACTTTTTTCTGTAGATAACCAGGTTTCTTGCAATAGAATTAAATCAGGAGTAAGTTCTGCACAAAGTTTTAACAGGTCAGTTGCTGCAGCAAGAAGTGAGCGGCAATTCCACTGAAGTACTTTTAATGACCCTATGTTGAAGGTAGGCCGGCGGTCTCAACTGCTTTCTGAAGAATGTTGTCTTTCAAGAAATCATCCTTCGTTAGTGGACTATTATCCTGACATTTTTTTGTCTTCAATCTATGTAGAAGAACAGATTTCGGGGAGTGGGGGGTAGCCCGACGTTTAGCGGCTCTAGTGTCCAAATCCATACTTTCACTACTTTGTGAAGTGGTCTCGGAGTTATTACCATCCTCCTGTTCTAAACTAAATGTGGGAGAATCAGTGTAGGCAAAACTGCCAGACGCAGTTTCTGTCGTGATTTTTTCATTTATGCCCTCATGGATGGTTTTTTCATTTATGCCCACATGAATACCTGTATCAGCAGATGCTCGCCCTGCAACCTGCAAAATTTTTGACATCTGAGCCGACAAAACTTGTCCGATTGTCTCTGAAAGATTTGAAAAAATTGTATTCAGTGCTTTCGACATAGCCTTTTCGACAGCAGCTGCCACGACTTCCCCTATAGATGCATCCATGGCTTTAGAATGCCGAGCAGCAGCTTCAGCATATCCACAGGATCTCTCTAATACGATAGCCCTAGCTTCACGGCGTGAGCATCGCTGCCTGTCTATGATTTCTAAAATTTGAAGCTCTTGAGCTCTCGCCAGGCAGTTTGCATGATCAGCAGGGTGCGAACCTTGACAAAGACATCATCTTTCGCTTTGGGAATTACATGTTCTAGTGTCATGGTCTTCTCCGCATATGCGGCACCTAGGAGATGATCGGCAGCCCTTAATGGTATGACCATAGCGCCAACACTGAACGCATTGCAGTGGACGTGGAGTAAGTGCTTCAACTCTATAAATTAAGGGCCATGCCTTAATCTCTGTGGGCCTATTTATGCCTGCAAATGTCACAATGACCGACTCTGTGGGGACTCTCTGATTATCAGAGACGCGAGAGCATCGGTACACTGATGTTGCCCCGGCCGCTGAAAACATTTCCAAAACCTCTGAAGCGCACAGGCTCGAGTCAACTCCGCGGACTAAGCCTTTAACGCAAGCGAGATGAGCAGGAATAAATGGGCTCACCGGATGGGATGCAAACGTTGAGCACTTTAAGAGGTCAGAAACACAGGCCTGGTCCGGAGAGCAACACAGAACTCCGCCCCTGCCAAACTGTCGGACATCGGTGATGTTTTGGTAGTGTGGGGTAGCTTTCCGCAACTCCTCCTGAATTACCTTTGGGTTTTTGACACGGATTAATCCCCCGTTGGTCGGCACTAGTGCTACTGGCACGCTGTGAATACCACTGCGCAAAAAAGCCTCTATAGGCATGTCATTATTGGGAAGAGAGGCCGTCCAGAGGAAAGACCTCTGGCCAGAGGAGGAGAGAGACATTAGGTACTCACAGTACGATCAGGTCAGTAAAAAGGGGAAAAAATAGAACGAAAACTCACAAATACATTGCCGCCCGACACGCGACCGACACCCCGACAACAGATCGCACCAAACCACCAGGCAGAAAAATCACTGCTGCGAGAGCGTCGAACGACCGGCCACGTCGCTGACCTCTAAGCCTCGCTTCGGTTCTCGACTCAGCTCGCACTGAAGGACAGAGGCCAGGAGTTGCTTGGAACAATTGGGTCCGGTAACTAGGGAATGCGTCCGAAGCTCGGCACAGGCTCGAGACCCGAGCGTCGTCTTCCTCAGAGAAATCGTGGTTGCTGCTCGAGCTTCCCACTTCGTCGTCATCAGTTATCTAGCCGGCCTTGAGCCGTGTTTTCATCATATACAAGTACCGCCATATAGCAGACACTCCACGAACTAATCATATACAAGTACCGCCATCTAGCGGACACTCCACGAACTAAACGAGAGGTGGCTACTACATACGTCGGGGACGCACGACCCACGGCTTAAGGAGCTTCGCCCCTAAAAAATTACACATCATCTCCCCCTACGGGCAACCATGGTGGGATGCGAAAGCATCGCGGGGGGTGCGCATCGAGTTTCCATTTCTCTTATGTGACTTATGAGACGGTGGTCGTCGAGGCGTTTGAATTACCGCTTGCCGACGTTTACGTTCGGCTTCCGGAGCCTTCCTCTGCTACGCGGCGGTGGCGCTAGTGGCGCTGCAACTAGCGCCGACGTTGTCGTTGTCCATGGCGTTTCGCACACCGTTGCACAGAGAGAGAATGACGGAAGCACAGCGAACGCGCGCTTTCGCAGCCTTCTTGCGAAAGAGAGTGCAACGGGAGCGAGCGCGCGCCGCATTATATACGAGCGCACAGCTGTGGCGGAGAGAGAGAAACGGGAGAGGAGAAGCGAAGGGGAGGCAGCGCTCACGCCACCTCCTCCCACCAACTCGCGCTCACGCGAGGAGAGGGGGGGGGGAGAGTTGGCGCGTGCGCAGTATGGGTGCGGACGCCGCAGAACGGACACTGCCCCGAGCATAAGATGCTTTCGCATATAATAAATAAGAACAGCACAATAGTGACCGCTACACTGCGTAGCGTTTAGAGCGGTACAAACTGGATGTTTTTTTTTTCGCTGTCTTCGTTGAGAGCCACCTTGCTCTATGCAGAAGCACAAGCCACGTTTCACTATATACATCGAGAAGACAACTAAGGGGACTGAATCTGTTTTTTCGCAGCTAACACACACTAGCATTGTATCACCACCACGTTGAAATGCCATCAGCTTATTATTTGGAATAACCAAATAAATAACATGGTGGCTATTCAGGGCCCACATGGAGAAACCAGCGCTCATTTTGCTTTCAGTCTGCGGTACCAGGCTTGCTGGACGCCGACATGTGGCCGAGATCCCGTGCACGCTTTGAGGTTTGCCCGATCCTTCATGGCTGCTGATTCTATAGCGACCTCTTTCGGCACTGATGGTTTTGAGGTTACATGAAATCATCATCATCGTAGTCGCTATCACTGTTCTCATTTCAGGTCCAGTGCAGGACGAAGGCCTCGCACAACGTTGCCGCACTGTATTATGCTCAATTCATTTTTGGTTCGGGGACAGCTAACTTTTTTCAATCACTCAAACAAGCTATAGCGATTCTTGTATCCTTCGGTTTTTCTTGACGCGAATTTACATTCTTCTTCTGTCATACAATGCTGTTTTTCATACCTTATATCACATGATACAACTCCAGCAAGAGACCAACTTGAAAGATCGCACGGTGGTGTAAAAGGCAGAAAAGCAAGGAGATCACGTAATATTTTATTACGTCAATTCCACGTTCTCTGGAAACACTTCCCAAACAAAACCTAAATTGTTTGTGGAGACGATTATCCCAGACGTCCGTGACTGGACTTAGAGGTATTGTAGAGCAATGGACACTGAGTGAATATAGCGGCAGTACGGGGCGCATGTGGGAGGTGGATCGGCCGGCGCAGAGTCAGTATAAAAGGTATATTGATGGTAAATCCTTTTTAATGGTGCCCTGCAGGCCAAAACCAGACCACTGCGTGTGGGCGCCCAGGGAAAACCGGAACACCGTGCGTATCTGCAGCTTTTCAGAAATGTGAGTCAGCTCACGCGCCGGCACGGTGTCGTCAAACGTACTCAAGTTGGAATTGCTCGGTCAAAATACATCAAGCGAAGTTCGTCGAAAAACTTGCACGTAACGGCAATATTGTCGCATTTGCGAGAGTCTTAGTGGCAAGGCCGGATTTTCACCGCTTTCTTTATTTGGGACAATCGGTCATCTTACGCCACCTCATATAGTTGAACCGGAAAGTTAGTGCGCTCCACGGTATTCTATTTCGAGACGCGAACGAGACGAGAAATCTGGGACCGAGATGTTTATTTGAAAAAGACGAATTAAAGAAGACGACTCGAAGGCGAAAGCCGTCTTCTTGTTATTCTCAGTCGACGTATTGATCCTCCCACGCCCACCTCCAAAAACTTTCTGCCCCTAACGTGGTTTTGCAATGCCTCCAGGATCGGTGGCATTGCAAGCTTTCCGCACCTCACATGGTTTTGCACTGTCTGCGTGATGGGCCCACCTTTGGCCAAGCGACGATCGCCGTGTGATGACCTCATAAGGTGACGTCATCACGTGACGATGATTTTAACAGCAGAGCTGTTTAAGCCGAGCATTGGTCCGTGACGCGTTTACAGAAATGATCATCATCACGAACCGGCACGCACTCTCTTCGTCCTGTTCTTCCTCGCTGCCAGATCACGTGCGCCGATTACTCCGGCGCGGGATGCAATGACTCTGATGGGCGAGAGAACGATTACAGAGAGAGAGAGAGAAAGAAAGAAAGAAAAACAGAAAAATCCTTGGCGAGGCGGGATTCGAACCCATGTGCCCACGATCCGAAGGCGAGCGTCCTAACCACTCGGTTATCCAGGCACTCTATCAGAGCATAGCATAGCCTTGTTTAGTATAGTAAAGCAAGGGGGTGGGAAAGGAAAATGACGGTGAGGAAACATATGAGGGTGTGAAGGTGGAAAGGAGGAGGGGAGAGAGAGTAAAGCATAGCATAGAAAGAATGAGAAAGAGAGAAATAAAGCGAAAGAAAGGCAGAAAGAGAAAGAAAGAGAGAAAGCGAATCAATCAATGAAAGAGAGAGAAAGAGGTATTTATAGAGAGAAAAAGGTCGAGAGAAAGAGGAAGCATGCGAGAAATAGAGAAAGAGGGAAAGAAAGAAAGGGAACAAAGAGTATGATAGAAAGTGCAAGAAGCAGAAGGAAATGGATAGAGACAGGGAGAAATAAGTAGAAATGAGCAGAGACAAAAAAGACAGAACAACGGAGAGAAGAGAGGAAAAGAAAACTAAAGAGAAACAAAGAAGGCCGCTCAGATCCGCACTTCCTTCAGGCTTGGCACCACTATGGTGAAGCTGCCTTAATTTTTTTTTCATCACTCGTGTTGACGCCGACGCCACGGGACACCGACGCCGCCGAAGCCGACGGTCAATTTTCGCGTTTGATGAGGCATCTAAGGCTTTCGTCTTAAAATAAGAGCAGTGTACTTTTAGGGATCAACAAACCAGTAACTGCATTCACGAAGCTTTTTCTTTGCAATAACAGCTCATCGGTGGTCGTACGTTTTAATAAGACGGTCAATGGAGATCGGTGAAAGAGAAAAATTGTCCCGCGGCCATCGTGGAATAACTAACAGCGCGACAGAGTTAAAATACGGACAGAACAGAAAAAGGACGCAGAATTAGAAAATGGCAACAGAGTTCGAATATGGACATACGGTACATATTCTAACTCTGTCGCACTGTTAGTTATTCTACGATGACCATCCACCAGCTGTAGCCCAACTCGCGATTCTGCTTCCCTCGGCCAGCTGGAGGAATAAGTGTTATGCGCAATTCATGACAAGTATTTCAGCACTTCTCATCTGTTTTGTGAACACGGATGCTTCAGAGGCGTTCGTAATTTCCCCAACAAATATTTCTTTGTACTAATCATACAGCGCACCCTCAAAAACCGAGCCAATATCCTCCACTTTTATTCTTGCAACACGCGAGGCCGTTTTACCCATTAAGACAAAGATGAATGAATGAATGAATTAATTAATAAATAATTAATCCTTACAAGAATCACGCATGCTATTTAGTTGCATGTCAATATAATGTATATTGAAAACAAAGAGATAGTCAACAAAATAACATCAGAATGGGTATAAAGACATTTGTAAGGGAATGAATGAATGAATGAATGAATGAATGAATGAATGAATGAATGAATGAATGAATGAATGAATGAATGAATGAAAAATAAAGGTCATCTTAAAGGAAGTATAGGACGTCTAAATAAATTGCGTGTCCGCATGCACGGCAGGGAAGCTGCCCAACAGCGAGGTGTTGCAACTGGCGCACGTAAACCAATCGCCCCGCAAGAAAGCAAGCATCGGGCGGCCAGTGCGTTACTAGAGATTGTTGCGACGTCAGCAAGCATAATGCGCCTTACACTGTGCGTACTATCAAATACGCGCAGGAGAACCCATTACAGGTCTCCCGTAGGGAGACGGGCATTCACCCGTCTCTGAAGCCGCTCCCACCAAACCACAGGACAAGCAGCTATAGGGACGATGAACCCATCTATTATGCACTTCTTCTCGTTCCACCTGAACAATACCTGGCCACCGCTAGCGCTCACAGAGAACGGCCAGCGGGTGCCCGATTAGTTTATCTAAGTCGGCCGCGGTGCTGCGCTCTAATTCGATTACAATGCTCCCCTAAGTACAAGTGCACGTCCCTTTGCAAACGTTAAATGTCACTGGAAAGACTTTGCTTAGGTCTTTAATGGTACACCATAAGTTCGTGAACCTTAATTGCATTTAATGAAATAATTAACTGAGTGCTTGTGGCTCCATTAATTGCCGTCGTTGCTTCAGCCATGTACAATTAAGGCGTTGCTGAGAGAATACGTACCGAGGTCCTTGTAGTTTTGCTTTCTTGCTTACGCCCTCCGAGTTTCGCTTGGACTGGTCGATGTATCGATGTATATAGTGCTTGAGACTGCAGTGCCCACAAGTTACACTGTTAGTAGCTATAATAATCAATCAATCAAATCAATCAATCAAACGTTTATTTAATGTGCCCAGGAACAACCGTGAGGTCTTTGTACTGGAGCATGGAAAAAAAAAAAACAAAGGCAAACATTCATAATAAAATATCAGGGATAAAAAACGTTATAAAATTGCACATATACAACTATGCGCAGGCAGAAAAGAAATGTCAACAGTGTACGAGACTATGTAAGTACAGTGCAAAGCTCGGAGCAGAAAAAGACTGGGAGCTGTGAAAAACATCGAGCTCCAAAAAGTAAGCATTGTAAAGACGTTGTATCCAGTCAATGGTCGAATGTTCACAGAGGTAGGCGGTTACATGAAATGGTCTATTCTCTCTGGTCAGCTTACGTGGAATTCGGAAATTAAGACAATTGAGCAGTACAGGGCAGGATATGATACCATGCACAAGCTTGTAAAGAAATAACAGATCAGCGCGATTTCGTCGGCAGCAAGGTGATGGCAATGATAATAATCCAGCAGCGTTAGAACGAGATCCAGAGTCATTTCTAGCGAAACGATGGTTGTAAATGCTTAGGAATTTTTTCTGGATTCGCTCAATGGCGTTGCTGCTGGAATTAGAAATGCCATTCCAGATCACAGATGCATACTCTAGTTGAGGAAGACATAGCGTGGTGTACAATTTTCGGAAGGGCACAGGAGAACGGAATTCTCTAGACATTCTGCAAACACAGCCTAGGGTGCGAAGACCCCGCAAAGCAACACTTAGCGTGAGCATAAAAGTGTAAGGTGCTATCAAAAAGAACACCTAGATCATTGATCTTACATAGCTTACACAACGACACAGAATTGACAGAATATAAAAATGGCACACTAGATGTTTTTCGAGTGAAACTCATTACCTTGGTTTTTGAAATATTTAGGGAGAGGTTATTGCTCCTGCACCATTCAGAAAAAGAACACAAATCAGATTGCAGCAAGCGACAATCGATAACTGAATGAATTTCCTTAAATATCTTTAAGTCATCGGCATACAAAAGGAAAGAAGAATTCCGAATGACAGAAGAAACATCATTAACATAAATTAAAAAGAGGAGTGGGCCCAGTACCGACCCTTGAGGAACCCCACTAGTAGCTTTATACAAAGAGGACGTTTGGCCATTAACGGCAACGTAACATAATCTATCAAGAAAATAGCTATGGAGGAGATTCACAATTGAAGAATCAAATCAAAGTGTGCAAGTTTATCCACAAGCAGCGAATGGCTGACAACATCAAAAGCTTTGCTAAGGACACAGTTAATAGCGTCAACCTGTCCTCTCTGCGAAATAGGTGTGGAGACTTGCATCATGAAACTGGCAAGATTAGTGACAGGTGAGCGGCCAGCGAGAAACCCATGCTGATTCACAATCAATGAATTTTTTACATCAAAAGACAATATTTTGTGAAGAGCAAGCTCAAAGATTTTGGATGCGGCACAAAGAAGGGAAATAGGGCGGTAGTTCGAGACGTCACATTTACAGCCAGACTTAAACACTGGGAAAACACGAGCAGTTTTCCACATGCTAGGAAACGTTGAAGCATGCAGACACTTATTAAATATGGTAGTCAATACTGGTACAAGTATACTGCCATAGGCTTTTAGTATGGCAGAGGGGATGCCATCTGGGCCAGCTGAAAAGGATGGTTTCAAGCGCTTAATGCATTCTGAAATGGAATCTTCATCTAGCGACACAGCATCAGCTGTGCCAACTGCCTTAACCTGTCGACCGTTACTAGCTACAGAGGCTGGAGACTTATAGACAGATGAAAAAAATCCACAGCATATCCACGGGGTGAATGATGATGAGTGGGGCGAAGCTGCGGAGGGAATCATCGGTAAACCGTGAATACTCCGAGTGATTCGCCCAGTATATGATCAAGTAAACACGTGAGAAACACCTTGTATATATTAAACATAAAACTTTCATTGTACTGTACGTTTACGTGGTCCCTTCATTACAACGGTCCCCTTAAATGTACGTCGCCGCACTAAATCGAACGATTGCCTTCCACCAATGACACGCTCCATATGTGAATCTTCCGTGAATTCTGCTCAGTACATCATCAACGACGTGAGATCGGGCGCGCTTATACTAAAGGGTCGATGAGAGTCATGGCGACTTGCAGCTCACTTTAATTTTACATGTACGCTGTGGATTTTTATTGTTCAATCACGCACAGGAGAAACCTCACACAGGCACTACCTTGGAGTTCAAAATCCAGTGCCTATATATACGGGGTGGTCAGTGAATGGTTGTGCAGCGCGAGCAGTCGGTTTTTTCAATCAAGAAACTCGCTAGCTGACGCTGCCTGCGTCGGCCTCGCGAGGCGAGAGAGGGGGGGGGGGGGGGGGGGGGGGGGGGGGTCTAGAGCACGCATCTGCAACGCAGCGAGCGCCTCCGCGCCATCTAGGGATCTTTCTGAGAACTAGAGGTGGCTACGACAGCGCCATCTAGTGAACACTCCAAGAACTAGAGGTGGCTACCTACTACTACAACTACATACATCGGGGACGACCGACCCACGCCTTAAGGAGCTTCGCCCCTAAAATGCATGGCAAAACAGTCAGCAACGGCTTGAACTTCTACTCCATTTGGGCCCATTATCCTGAAGGACTCGCCACTTTTGCTCGACCATTTCCGCACATACTTCCAAAACTCAGCCGGCCTGTCAGACGCGCTTTTTTCTAAAAATGAAATATATAGACTGTGATCCCGTTTATAAAGGCGTTTACGAAGAGTACGAAAATGACAGAATTCTTCCTTCAAATGAGTTGATGCAGAACGTTTATACTTCCTGTGTGCACGATCTTTATGTTTCAGTGCACTTATAAGTTCTGATGAGAACCAGGAGGGATATTTACAATGATGAGGTGTATACTGGGGAATGAACTTGCGCACGCTGGTCAAGATAAGCTCCGTAAACTGGTCGACTTGATCATCAACATTGGGTTTGTCAGTTACCAGTGACCAATCTGTGGTGGACAAGTCATGGTACAAGCCAACGTAGTCACCTCGCTTGAAGGCAAATCTGGGTGTTTTGTCGATTTTTCTGGGAAAGCTTGGTTTTTCTGGTGAAATACAGTGTTAGTTTGAGTGGTGGGTGAAATTTGTCAGGACGAACAAGAGAGATGTGAGAGAGTGATACTTCGATAGGTTGATTATTAGAAATACACAGATCTAAGACGTTACCACAGGAATTGGCAATAATAATAATAATAATAATAATAATAATAATAATAATAATAATAATAATAATAACAACAACAACAAGCTTGACTGCAGGTACGCGAATACCGCTTACGGAGATGTTTTACGCGCTTCGGCGGACTCAATCTTCGAGCACAAGCAGAGCCTGCACGTACAAATTTATTAAAAATTTCTGTACAAATAACATAATTAAACTTCGGGTTTATGGTAAGCATTCATATATTAAGCTTTATGGCAATCGTATTCCGGGACCCCTATATTTGATTTCACAATTCTATATGTTTTGCTTCAAGAAATTCATTCGGACATACGGGATAATCAGTACAATGTTGGCTTCTAAAATTCTTGTTTTACCGATGAAATCTATATTACACCGTAACTGTTGCACGTACGCCTAAAACGATTTTCAATGACTCCGATATTGATTAACAGACTTCTGTTTCGCTCTCAAAGCCATTGCAGCTATTTCAACGAGACGAAAGAATATATATTCAATAATACGCGAAAGTGAAGTTACCGCTTGAATACACGCTAAACATAAGCCGCAATGGCCAGCGCGGTCGCTTACGACCAGTTATTGGTAGGCAGATAATGTTGGTAATTGCAACCCATGCATCTTAATTGACCGAAAGGATAAGTTATGTCACATATCTCGGGAATAATTATAGCCGTCCGTCTGACTCGGTAATTGCGGCCATTATGGCAAACTCCGTGTATTCATTGAGAGCAGTTTTGAGGGAGAGAAAGGAGGAGGAGAGGGGGAGAGAGAGAGAGAAAGCGAGCAATCCTCGCTGGAAGCAGAATCGCATCTAAACTCCTGCACTCCTCCCCGTCCGAAGGAACTTGCGTTGTGCTACTTCAGAGTGATCGTTGTAAACACGTGCCTGACATTCCGCGTGAGGGGCGTGTAACATTCGGATCGCCTCATTCTGGATGACTTGAGGGCGGCTGCCGCCACGCGAGCGGCGTTAGTATTGATGGTGGCACGTTTCGAGTGTTGGCAATTAGGAGCGAAAAACTGAACCAGACACAACGGCCGAGAACCCACTGTGTCCCGTTCGATCTAGTGAGTCAGACAGACGGTGTACGAAGCAGTTATTGCGCGCGAAAGCGGAACACGGCCGGCAATTAGGGAGGTCGTCTATGAATACAACGTTTTCGCTTGTTCTTTGCTTAGCGCTGTGATTGGGAAGCGCCGCATTCATTTCTCGAACTTCGTAAATAAGGTGAAACACTACGGACGTATGGACTCTTTTCAACTCTCGTTAAAAGTGAACGTTCTTGGTATTCAAATCAAAACCTAGGAACCATGGTCACATAATTTATACTTTTTTTTATTTGTAACAAATGGTTTCTACCGCTCCGCGTTTTCTTATGAAATATAGCGTTCGTTTGAAACTGAAGGTTTCTGTTCTGTACTCTTCGGTTCAAACTGGCTTGCTGAGGAGAGTTTGAGGTTTATATGTATATCACCGTGACTATTCCATTTCTATAAGTTCTGCAGCGAAAAAAAAAGAGGCGATCATCCAAAAGCAAAATGAACAACTCAAGAAAAAAAATAGCGTACCTTGCACTGGAGGCGTAATGCTCAAGAGACCGCGGAGATGATGGGCCCCTAGGGGTACTCCTGGCTGCAGCTGTTTTGCTAAGTTTTTTCAAAGTTTTCATTCTTCCTTCCTCTATTTCTACCTTTCCTTCTCTTCTCCTTGTTTTTTGTGTAAGTAATTTAACAGCGAAGGTGTTCTAGCTAGACAAAATGTGTCGTGACCCAAAACTATCATCGCTATGAACCGATGAACCGGCACACGCTCTCTTCGTCCTCTTCTTCTGCTTGGCTCCCAGAACACGTGCGCCGATTTTTCCGGCGTATAACAAGGGGGAAGCACAGAGCGAAGGAGAGATGTGAAGTTGAGGAGAAGGGCGAAGAAAGAAACACAGAGTCAGAAAGAAAGAAAGATATATTAAGAAAGAGAAAATCTTTCATGAGGTGGTGGAATTCGAACCCGCGTACCCACGATCTACAAGACAGGGCGCCACAAGACGGGACGCCAGAAAGGAACAGACGAGCACAGGCGCAAACTAACAACTCATTTTATTGAAGGCAGATGTACAAGTTGACATACCATCAAGCTGCGCAGGCGCACCGTCACAACGATTAATGGAAGAAAAAACAAACGAACCAAAAACATTCAAGCAAGGCGCGAAAGAAATTGAATTTCTGCTTTGTACAGCACAATGGATGTGTCGCTTACACACTCCTCACCTGCTTTTCTGATTAAAAAAAAATTGGCCGCGTATCTGCGTGCTTCGCTGCAAATGTCGTCTAAAGACGATAGAAGAGGCGCTGCGTGAGATATGGACGCCATCTGGCAATACGTCAGGAAACATGAGTGCTGTGTTGCGGGCTGGTAGTCCCGGCGCAGCAGCAGGCGAAAACGAGCGGTGACCAACGCGACCAGCGGGGACGCCAGCCAGCCCGAACACGCGGTTTGGCGCGATGCGCTGAAGCAGAAGAAACGTCCGCACTATGGTGGCTATATCCGCACTCAACGAGTACTCTCCACACACTTTTATTTACACGTCGCCTGCGTCAAACAGGAATGCCAGAGCGGCGCCCCATGGCACTCGTACAGTGCAATACAGAACCGAAACCGAAACACAACAATGAGCTCGTGCAGAGGGCACGGAGGAAGGCAAGTTTCAGCGCAGTCGCATTTTCAGCGCAGCTTAAGAAACTAGGGTCTTTAGAATTATGTATTTATGCATTTTCTACTAAAGGAAAACACCACCTAATACTTACCTAGTGATGTTGGGCCTCAGGTATGCGGGATATTTACTTTTTGCTCGACAACGTTCGCAAGTATGAACAGCCGCACCAGTTCAAGATGGCTGGCCCTTGGGCAAGTGGTTCAACTTTGGCCGAGTGGCTAAATCGAGTGACGTACCGACAAACAGAAAGACAGACAGAAAGGCAGACCAAAATTTCTCCGTTTAAGTATCCCAAGAAAGACTATCGTCTTTAAAACGCTTCTGACATTTTACGAGCTGTTTTTTGCCTAACTTCTGCCCAGGATTTTTGCGCATCGGAAACGTGGTTCCCAATTCGAGCACGCCATCTAGCCCAACATTAAACTCTTTTAGAGAAAGAAAGAAAGAGGTATAAATAAAGAGAAAGAGAGAAATGGATAGAAAGAAAGGGGAGAGAAAGATAGAATGCGAGAGAACGACTGCAGATAGGAAAAGAAAGAAAGAAAGAAAGAAAGAAAGAAAGAAAGAAAGAAAGAAAGAAAGAAAGAAAGAAAGAAAGAAAGAAAGAAAGAAAGAAAGAAAAAAATAGTAGGCAGAAAGCAAGAAAGAAACTGAAAAGTAGGCAGAAAAAAAGGAAAGAAAAAGAGAAAAGGATAGAAAGACAGAAAAAGAAATTGACCCAAGAAAGATAGAAAAAAAGAGCAAACATTGCCATGTATAGTATAATATAGCAAGGGTTGGGAAAAAGAGCTTGAGGTGAGAGGGTAAAACGCCAAGCCACGACTATAGCTAGGGTCCCACGAACTCTGCTGTGACCCAGCCTTACGCAACTAAGTGCAAGCAGCACTACTTTTTTCGATCTCATTGTTTGACTAGGTGTACTCCGATTGGTATACTCGCTATGGTAGACAATGGGCATTTGCCGCTGTGGCGCAAGAGGAACAGAATATTTTCATGTATTTAGATGATGTCGTCCATCGTTGTGCATATATACAGCTCGTTTACCACCATTCTTCCTACAGAAAGCACTACACAAAGCCTTTGTTGACTTCGTGGCACCGTTGCCTCGTCGTCTCACAGCATGTGTCTACCACATCGGACGTTAGTTGTTCAATGTAGCTTCTGACAGTGTACAGCAGGCCCGTAGTCAGGGGGGTCCCCCCCCCCCTGAAATTTTTATGATACATGGTGTTTTACCAAAAATAAATAATGAAAATAGGCATTTTTCTCAAATAGTCAAGGCTTTCAGCAAGTTCCCCCCTCCTCCCCCCCCCTCCCCCCGAAAAAGCTTCCTGGCTACGGGCCTGGTGTACAGGTATAAGCATTTTTTTAATACTAATGTCGCACCCTGCGCTGTAAAGAAACACACGCATGTACTATTCGTATACGTATAACTTTGCTTGGGAGGAAAATAAATGCATCGTATTTGCGTTGCGTTTACATTTAGTTGCACAGCATTTATATTCACCGATTCAGTGAAAGTTTGATTGACACGCTTCAGCATATTCGTTGGATTCGCACTGTTCAGTCGTGCGTCTCCTGGCGCGCTAGTAGGCTACGACGCGATGAACTAAACCAAAGTGGCGCAAGGCTTTAATAATGAAGTGCGTAAGTGGGGGCCTTCTGGATAGTATTAATAATAATTGTTCAGGTTTTTACGTCCCAAAACTCCGATATGATTACGAGGGACGCCGTAGCGGAGGGCTCCGAAAATTTCGACCACCTGGGGTTCTTTCAGGTTCTAAATCTAAGCACACGGGCCTATAGCATTTCACCTCCATCAAAATGCGGCCCTTTCGGGCAAGATTCGATCCCATGACCTTCGGGTCAGCAGTCGAGCGCCATAACCACAAGACCACCGCGGCAGGTATTAATATTCGCACGATAACGCTTGCCGTAATCGCGCGAATTGAGAAGACCACAACACATAAAAAATTGGCCGCGTATCTGCGTGCTCCGCTGCAAATGCCGTATAAAGACGGTAGAGGAGGCGCTGCGTGAGATATGGACGCCATCTGGCAATACGTCGGGAAACATGAGCTTGTGCAGAGGGTTTCCTTCCTCCGTGGCAGAGGGCGTTCGTCGGCGCGCATATGGCATTTTCAGCGCAGCCGCATTTTCAGCGCAGCTTAAGAAACTAGGGTCTTTAGAATTACGTATCTTTGTACTTTCTATTAAAGGAACACACCGCCTAATACTTACCTAGTGATGTTGCGCCTCAGATATGCGTAATATTCACTTTTTGATCGACAACGTTCACAAGTATGAACAGCCGTACCAGTTCAAGATGAATGTTCGGTAAGCAAGTGGTTCAACTTTGACCGGGTCGCTGAATCGGGTGACAGACAGACAAACAGAAAGACAGACAGACAGACCAAAATTTCTGCGTTTAAGTTCCCCAAGGAAGGCTATAACGCCTTTAAAAAAAGTCAGTCGCCGCAAGGGCGAAGCAATGAATGCGATAGTAAGAAACTAATGCTATACGAAGTGAGGCTCGCCAATGGATACTATCAGTTTGAACAGCGCTCCTGTTGCAAAGGCGGCCGAAGCAGCGAAGGAAACTAGCGTGCTTCAAGTGTCGAGCTGTGACACTTGATAGTTCGCGCTCATCTTATGTTTGTTCGTTTAGCGGCGTCCCTTGAGCTCGAGTGACTTTTGTACGCTCCGTAACATGAGCACGGACATCACGGTGAAAGCTCGAAACATCCCTCTTCCCCTCACCACGAGAAGACCGCGCGAGCAGACAGCGGAAGGGCAAGGTTCTCCCTGCGCAAATATAAGAAGAAGCGAGCGAGCTCGCCGACGACTTTTAAATCCGCCCGTCGCGCTCCTTGCGCCATCTCGCTAGTAATGAAGCAACGCTTATAAGCGTCTGCCATCTCTGAGTCCTGCCAGCGGTAAAGGCTGTGTATATAACGCTCGCCGTTAGCTACCTGAAGGATCTGCGCTTTCTGGCGTAGTGGTTAGCGCCACGCGCTGCGAAACGAGAGGTCGCTGGTTCGATTCCCCGCTTCGCAAGCATTTTTCTGAATTATTTTTCTTTGGGATTTTGATATATATATATACATATACGGTGCATGACGGCGGCGACGGCGACGGCAAAATCCAGCCGAGACTGTCCATATAATTGCTATCGCAGTAAAAAGCACGACGGCGATATCTGCTACAACCAGCGAGCGCGAACCTCACTCGCCGAGTGGTAACCGCAACGCATGCAACGATTGGCCGTTTGGGCTGCTCGACTGTGAATCAGCAGCTCTGTTGCACTGAAAGGGTGCACACCAGCCGCTTGGCTGTGCTTGATAGCGACAAACTCTCGAAAGTGCGTGCTGCCCTTCTCATCCCCTGCCTCTTCAATATATTTCGTCCGATTATGTTGCTATTAGCTCCAACGGGTTTTTAACAGAAAGCAAGAACGTCCTTTAGCGCTGCTGCTTTTGCAATGTGAAAAAGCTAACTTCCAAAAAGTAATACAAGCCTGAGAGGTGGTCATAACGATCGCGGGTTTCAGAGTGGGCAGAGTCTTGACGTGCCTAATTTCTGTTGGCCTCAATTTATAAAATCAATATGTTGCGCTATTACGTGCAGACACCTTGCCGTGTTACATTCGCTGCCACGGACATCTTTATACTCAATAAGCAGCAGAAGTAAAAGAAGAATACCTTTGCAAGCAGGTTATTGTTCGATGATCTTGTTAAAAAGAATGTTTTAATAAAGTCGCTTTAGTTTCAACAGGGCGCTTTTTGTTTTCAGGTAACGTAACTAAAGACGTTGGAGAGCACTGACTTCATCATACGCATGACAGGCTACACAGGCCGCGTTTACCTCTCGGCTAAGTGTTGTTCAAAGAGTAATGAAAAAGATTAGATTTATATAAAGTATCGTGAAACCCGCCTTCTTGTTTGACTGTCTGTTCTGGTCTGCTGAATTGTAGGAGGTCGCGGCTTGAAACCCGGCTCTTGCGGCCAATTTTATTCGGGAGGAAGTAGTGCGTTTCTATTTTTACATGATAAAGTTCGCTAAAAGGTCCCTCGCCAGGACCCATTTAAGGTTTTCATTAGGAGCTGAAATCTTTTGTTTATGTGAGCAAGGGACCTGGAAGGTTCTCGAAAAGCCGTTTTATTTTTATTCTCTGTGTCGTGTGTTTGTTTACCGTAAGACAAGGTAGCACCTCACCAGGCGATGTTTCTCAAATAGTGGATTACACTGAAAGTTGTTCGGGGCAAGCTGAGCAACCTTTCACGAATATCATTTTTGGTCAATTCGCTGTTCACTATTGTAAGAATTTCAAGGCATTGAACTGCCCGTTTACCTTGCCGAAGGAAGGTAAACATTGCTGTCAATTCAGCCTTGACTGCCGCGATGGAGCAGTGATTATGGTGCTCGGCTGCTGACCCGAAGGTCGCGGGTTCGATCCCGGCCGCGGCGGTCACATTTCGATGGAAGCGAAATGCTAGAGGCCCGTGTACTGTGCGATCTCAGTGGGCGTTAAAGAGCACCAGATGTTCGAAATTTCCGGAGTCCTACACTACGGCGTCTCTCATAATCATATCGTGGTTTTGGGAGTAAAAACCCCAGATATTATTAACGCTGGCCTTTTGCCACGGCGACGGTCTGCAAGCGGAGTTCTTTCCCTGCCTTCCCTTACGTACCATAGGGAAGGTTAGGTCTGTTTTGCTTACGTGACAAGCCCGACCTTCTTTCTGTTTTGCTTCGCGGCGCCTTTAGGGTGGCCGCATTGAGCGTCTCGCAATGGGAGGTTAACTGAAGTCACGCGCTGTATTCAATGACGCTCAGAGCAGTGTGCGTGCGCGACTCACATCTTGAAGGAAGTGTGGCCCTCTCTGAGAGGCACGGACTACTTTTTGATTATTTTCGTACTTTGGTAGACACGATGGTCGTTTACTAATCTACGGACCTAATTTGTCAGAAATCATGAAATTGTTCGGTTTCCTCGCATCCCTCATCGCCATCGTCTCAATCATACAATAATGCCAATAAACATTTCGCACCATCAGAGGGTGCTAAGTAACTACCATTCAATAAAGCGAGAGCCTTGTATGGCTTGTGATTTTAAAAATCCGGCATTCGGCGGCGCGAACACCATTGGTACCAAAACTCGAGTGGGCCGATACCCGGAGGCTGTGCGACAACGGGTGAGGTTGAAAATGCTTCAGGGTGAGGGTGGGACGAACAATGCAATTGACTAAGAACGTTAAAGTAGTTTAATTAATTAATGTCTCTCTAGAGCATTGGCCATTGTGGTCTCCTTAGCGTCAGCTAAAGGGGTTCAATTTTATTCCAGCGCCGCCGACATAATGTGTACCCGCCATGGCAGCGATTTGCGGATAAAGTGTGGCGCTGTTAAGCTGGAGGTTGCGGGTTCGATTCATTTCCATGGCGGCCGTATATCGGTGGGGACGGAATGCAAGAACACCCGCTTACTTAGATGTAGGGGCACGTTCAAGAACCCCAGGTGTTTAAAGTTATTACAGAATTCCTCATTGTGCCTTGCTCGATAATGACAGTGTGGTTATGCACTTAAAATCCCTTAAATTATTGTTATTTACATAGGCCGCT
This sequence comes from Rhipicephalus sanguineus, assembly GCF_013339695.2. Classification (NCBI taxonomy): domain Eukaryota; kingdom Metazoa; phylum Arthropoda; class Arachnida; order Ixodida; family Ixodidae; genus Rhipicephalus; species Rhipicephalus sanguineus. Next base: position 200,863,557 of record NC_051178.1, read on the forward strand.
AAGGGGCAACAAAAATGATACGTTAAAAGCAACCCCGCACACACACTTCATCATTAACGCGGGAGTGTCACGCACCGAGTTTTGCCTAAATTAATGTTGTGCATGTTCTATCATCTGCTTATCAATAATTAAGAATTATCCATGTGAATACACACGTCGACTCTTAGGAATTACGGACGCTGTGGTGGTGGTGCTTGGGATGTTGCAGCAGGCGGGGTTAACCTGACCTGCATGGCCAGCAATTGTTCCGCCTGAGCATCTCCTGAATTTGAAGTGTCTGTCACCACATGTCGGACAGCCCAGTGTCTCGCAGGAAGACCAGCGAAATTCGTTGCACGCTCCTCCTCGTTGCCGTGGGCCCTTCAGGAAAAATGACGTCTTCAACTGTCCGGTGCCTCTGACAACCTTTTTGCAAGCGGCGGACCATCGCTGCTCTTTCCAGAATTCAGTGCTGGGCAGTATCGAAGATACATGTATCTTAGATACCATCTTAGATACTCTTTGGGTATCTTGTATCTGTATTGCGATACGTCTCGCAAGACGTGTATCAGTATCTGTATTTCCGATACATTCAATAATGCATCGTGTATCTCTCTACGTGTACTCTACGTAAACACGATACGTCGCAAAGAATGTCGCTGCCATCGTTCTTGCTGCCGTACACCTGCCTAGTGATTGGGTATTGCGAAGGAAGGAAAACAGAAAAGGAGAAGGCAGGGAGGTTAACCACAAATACTTCTGGTTGCGAAACCTTAATACACTTACGAGCAAGCTATAACTACACAGCAGTATTTGCATCATCATGTGGAGGTTCCTATTGAAGTTCTCGTGATTAGATGGCAACCCGCTAGCTCGTCGGCAAGCAGAGCAGCGACTGCCACCAATTACAAAAGCGACAAGCAAAAATCGCAATCAGCGAAGTGTATAAAGAGCTATCATGTTAAGCAGCTAAAGCAACGCGAATAAGTTGCTTCGGAATCAAACTAATATGCCTTGAGCAAGAAATACAAACCTTTTGAGATACTAACAGACATTTATTCCAAATAAAACAAAATTGGTTGCAGTTAATAAATTTTCAAGCGAACACTTTTGTGCATAGGCGTTTAGTGCTACATTATATAGATATATAATAACAAATTTGCGAATGTATCGAAGTATCTTAATATACAAATAAAATGTATCGTATCGGATACAATCAGTGCTGTGGTATCTTGTATCTGTATCTCAAATATTTCTTTCCTGAGTATCTTGTATCGTATCGTGATACAATTTCAATGCATCTTTGCCCAGTCCTGTTCCAGATCAAACTGTTGGCAAAGCTAAATAAAATGCTCAATGTCCTCGATGTCACCGCAGAAGAGATGCTCTTGCCGCAGGATAAAACAAATCTACATATAAAGGGAGAAGGTTATGATATTCCTCTAGTTTTGCTTGCTTTGCTCGCTAGGCCGTGTTCTGGCGCCGCTGTTGCATCCGAAAAGCTACAGCGCAGTGTGTATTTTAGCCGGGTAAAAGTCAAGAAATGGCTTCTCCTGGTCTTTTTTTTTTTCAGTCATATTACAAGTTGAGAAATCAAAATACCACTAGATGATTAAGACGAGTGGGGTTTAAACCAATGCACTGTGAAGAAAACATTCAACCAGGATGAATGTAAAGGCTTCCAGCTTTCATTTTTGGTAATTCAATTGACATAAACGAACACTCTACCAGTGTCGTGTTAATAATAATAATCAATCAATCAATCAATCAATGATTTATTTAACGTGCCCAGGAACAACCGTAAGGTCTTTGTGCTGGCGCACGCAAAAAAAACAATAAAAATAAACAATACAATACAGACAGTTTTCAGAAATAATAATAATAATAATAATAATAATAATAATAATAATAATAATAATAATAATAATAATAATAATAATAATAATAATAATAATAATAATAATAATAATAATAATCAATCAATCGTTTATTTAACGTGCCCAGGAGCAACCGTGAGGTCTTTGTGCAGGCGCACGCAAAAAAAAAACAATAAAAATGAACAATACAATACAGACAGTCTTCAGAAATAAAACGAGCAAAAACACGTAGACAAAGAGAAATGAACACAAAAGGGGAGGAGTAAAATAAGACAACATGAGAAATATTGAAGGGGAATAAAAAATTAGATTGCATATATACAACTATGCGGAAAGACGGAGAAGGGAAGACTTTGTACATTGTGCCATACTATGTCAAAACAGTGCAAAGCTCCGATAACAACAGTGACTGTGGACTATGAAAAACGTCAAGATCAAGAAAATTAATATTATAAAGACTTTGTATTCTGTGAACGGTAGAGTGTTGGAAGAAGCAGGCGGGTACATGAAACGGTCTGTTCTCTCTGGTTAACTTACGCGGAATTCGAAAATTAACACAATTGAGAAGTACAGGGCAGGATATGATACCGTGGGCTAGCTTGTAAAGAAATAAGAGATCAGAACGATTTCGTCGGCAGTGAAGTGATGGCAGTGACAATGATTCAGCAGTATTTGAACGAGATCCAGAGTCATTTTTAGCAAAGCGATGGTTATATATGTTGAGGAATTTTTTCTGGACTCGTTCAATGGTGTTACCGCTGGATTGAGCAATGCCATTCCATATCACGGACGCATACTCAAGTTATGGAAGACATATTGCCGTGTACAATTTGTGTAGGGCCATGGGAGACCTAAATTCTCGAGATATTCTACAAACACATCCGAGAGAACGAAGGCCCCGCATAGCAGCACGCTTAACTTGAGAAGAAAAGTTTAACGCGCTGTCAACAACAACACCAAGATCACTGATTTCATAAACCTTGCTAACGACACAGAATTGACAGAGTATTGAAATGACACGCTAGATGTTTTGCGAGTGATAGACGTAAATTTTGTCTTTGAGGTATTCAGAGAAAGGTTATTGCCGTTGCACCATTCGGAAGAAGAACACAAATCTGACTGCAGCAAGCGACAGTCGTTGACTGAATGAATTTCCTTAAATATCTTGATGTCATCGGCATACAAGAGGAAAGAAGAATTACGAATGGGAAAAGAACATCATTAACGTAAATTAAAAATAGGAGTGGGCCTAATACCGACCCTTGAGGGACCCCACTAGTCACTTTATACAAAGAAGACGTTTGGCCATTTACGGCAACATAACAAGATCTATTGAGCAGATAGTTGTGCAAGAGATTCACAATCGACAAGTCAACGCCAAAGTGTGCAAGTTTAACCATAATCAGTGTGTGGCTGACTACGTCAAAAGCCTTGCTCAGGTCACAGTAGATTACGTCAACCTGTCCTCTCTGAGAAATGGGTGTGGAGATCTGCGTCATGAAACTAGCAAGATTTGTCGTAGTTAAGCGGCCAGCATGAAAACCATGTTGATTTGGAATCAATGTTTTTTCACACTAAAAGACAATATTTTGTGAAGAGCCAGTTCGAAGATCTTTGATGTGGCACATAGTAGAGAAATCGGGCGATAATAATAATAATCAATCAATCAATCAATCAATCAATCAATCAATCAATCAATCAATCAATCAATCAATCAATCAATCAATCAATCAATCAATCAATCAATCAATCAACCGTTTATTTAACGTGCCCAGGAACAACCGTAAGGTCTTTGTACTGGCGCACGAAAAAAACAAAAAAAAAACAAAAAAACAAAGGAAACATTCATAATAAAATATCAGGGATAAAAACGTTATAAAATTGCACATATACAACTATGCGCAGGCAGAAAAAAAATATCAACAGTGTACAAGGCTATGTAAGTACAGTGCAAAGCTCGGAGCAGAACAACGACTGGGAGCTGTGAAAAACATCGAGCTCCAAAAAGTAAGCATTGTAAAGACGTTGTATCGTGCCAATGGTCGAATGTTCACAGAGGCAGGCGGTTACATGAAAGGGTCTATTCTCTCTGGTCAGCTTACGTGGAATTCAGAAATTAAGACAGTTGAGCAGTACAGGGCAGGATATGATACCATGCACAAGCTTGTAAAGAAATAATATCTAATAATAATAATAATAATAATCAATCAATCAATCATTTATTTAACGTGCCCAGGAACAACCGTAAGGTCTTTGTGCAGGCGCACGCAAAAAAAAAACAATAAAAATAAACTATACAATACAGACAGTCTTCAGAAATAAAAAGAGCAAATACATGTAGACAAAGAGAAATGAACACAAAAGGGGAGGAGTAAAATAAGACAACACGAGAAATATTGAAGGGGAATGAAAAATTAGATTGCATATATACAACTATGCGGAAAGACGGAGAAGGGAAGACATTGTACATTGTGCCATACTATGTCAAAACAGTACAAAGCTCGGATAAAAACAATGATTGTGGACTATGAAAAATGTCAAGATCAAGAAAATTAACATTATAGAGACTTTGTATTCTGTGAACGGTAGAGTGTTGGAAGAAGCAGGCGGGTACATGAACGGTCTGTTCTCTCTGGTTAACTTACGCGGAATTCGAAAATTAACACAATTGAGAAGTACAGGGCAGGATATGATACCGTGGACTAGCTTGTAAAGAAACAAGAGATCAGAACGATTTCGTCGGCAGTGAAGTGATGGCAATGATAATAATTCAGCAGTATTTGAACGAGATTTTTTAGCAAAGCGATGGTTATATATGCTAAGGAATTTTTTCTGGACTCGTTCAATGGTGTTACCGCTGGATTGAGCAATGCCATTCCATATCACGGACGCATACTCCAGTTGAGGAAGACATAGCGCGGTGTACAATTTTCGGAAGGGCATAGGAGAACGGAATTCTCTAGACAATCTGCAAACACAGCCTAGGGTGCGAAGACCCCGCAAAGCAACACGCTTAGCGTGAGCAGAAAAGTTTAACGTGCTATCAACAACAACACCAAGATCACTGATCTCATAAACCTTGCATAAGGACACAGAATTGACAGAGTATTGAAATGACACGCTAGATGTTTTGCGAGTGATAGACATGAATTTTGTCTTCGAGGCATTCAGAGAAAGGTTATTAGCGTTGCACCATTCGGAAAAAGAGCGCAAATCTGACTGCAGCAAGCGACAGTCGTTAACTGAATGAATTTCCTTAAAAATCTTGATGTCATCAGCATACAAGAGGAAAGAAGAATTACGAATGGCAAAAGAAACATCATTAACGTAAATTAAAAATAGGAGTGGGCCTAATACTGACCCTTGAGGGACCCCACTAGTCACTTTATACAAAGAAGACGTTTGGCCATTTACCGCTACATAACAATATCTATTGAGCAGATAGCTCTGCAGGAGATTCACAACCGACAAGTCAACATCAAATTGCGCAAGTTTAACCATAAGCAGTGTGTGGCTGACTACGTCAAAAGCCTTGCTCAGGTCACAGTAGAGTACGTCAACCTGTCCTCTCTGAGAAATAGGTGTGGAGATCTGCGTCATGAAACTAGCAAGATTTGTGGTAGTTGAGCGGCCAGCGAGAAAACCATGTTGATCAGGAATCAATGAGCTTTTAACACTAAAAGACAATATTTTGTGAAGAGCCAGCTCGAAGATCTTTGATGTGGCACATAGTAGAGAAATCGGGCGATAATTAGAAACATCTGTTTTAGAGCCCGACTTAAATACTGGGAAAACGCGAGCAGTTTTCCACATGCTAGGAAATGTGGAAGTGTCCAGGCAGTTATTAAATATCGTAGTCAGTACTGGGACAAATATACTACTATAAGCTTTTAGTATGGCGGAGGGGATGCCATCTGGGCCACATGATAAGGATGGTTTTAAGCACTTAATGCATTCGCAGATAAGATTTTCATCCAGCGACAAAGCACTGGGTGAGCGAACTGCCTTAGGCTGTCTGATATCAGTGCTAGAGTCTGAGGCCTTATAAACGGATGAGAAATGTGCGGCAAAACAGTCAGCGACGGCATGCACTTCTACCCCATTTGAGTCTAGTAGTCTGAAAGACTCTCCGCTTTTGCTGGACCGTTTACGTACATACTTCCAAAACTCAGCTGGCCTGTCAGAAGCGCTTTTTTCTAAGAATTCAATATACGAACTATGATCCCGTTTATATAGGCGTTTAGCGAGAGTTCGAAAAAAGCTGAACTCTTCCTTCCACTCGCTCGATGGAGAACATTTAGATTTCCTGTGTGCGCGATCTTTATGCTTCAGTGCACTGATAAGTTCAGATGAGAACCAGTGGGGATATTTACGTTGTTTATGTGTGTATTGGGGAATAAAATTACGCATGCTGCTCAGTACAAGCTCCGCAAATTGATCAACCTGGTCATCAACATTCGGTTTGTCAGTAACCTGTGACCAGTCAACGGTGGACAAGTGATGATAGAGGCCCGTGTAATCACCTCGCTTGAACGCAAATCTTGGAGATTTGTTTACGTAACTGCTGTAGCTCGTTGTTTCGGCTGATGCAGATAATCTTACGTTAAGTGGTGGGTGGAATTTGTCCGGACGTACAAGAGAGATGTTGGAGCGGGAAACTTCAAGGGGTTGATCGTTTGACACACACAGGTCTAAGACGTTGCCACTGGAATTGACGACTGAATTATGTTGCACTAGGGAATTAAACGCCAGAAAGTCCAAGAGCAGGCTGCACTTTTTCTCTGTGAAATGATTGTAATGAGAAAAGGTAAGCGTGCTCCAGTCAATTCCAGGTGCATTGAAATCCCCAAGAACAATAATTCTGTGCCCACTATGAGAAGATATCACAAGTTCATTAGAAGACATGACATCGTGAAACGAGGCAGGGGAAACGCTGGGCGGTAAATAGAAGCATCCAATCAACAATTTTTCACGGCGCTCAAGGTTGATTTCTAGCCAGATCGATTCTTCGATAGTTTCTAGGTCTTTCCGTCTAACGGATTTCAATGAATTATCAATGGCAATCAGCACGCCACCGCCTTTCTGTTTGGTTTCACTGAAATCTCGGTCACGGCGGAAGGTGGTGTAGGTCGGGGGAAAAAAGTCCGATGAGGGAATTTCAGCGCCGAGCCAGGTTTCAGAGATAGCAATAATAGGAAAAGCAGACGAAAGAACATTAGAGAAAAACTCGAGTGTCTTGGTACGCAGACCCCGAGCATTTTGGTAGAATATGTCTACGTCACACGGCACTTTGGATTCCAGTCACTATCTCAGAGGGATGAAGCATGTCATCGCGCAGCTCCCCACGAAATGGCTTGAAGAGGCATCCGAGGGGCCACATCGAAGGGTCATTCAGGCGTTGTAGTGTTTCCTCGTCAACTTCAATATAGAATGAAGAATATGACTGGAACTTTGTTTGAAGTCGCCGGCAGGAGATGGGAGACAGATAATAATAATAATAATAATAATAATAATCAATCAAACGTTTATTTAATGTGCCCAGGAACAACCGTAAGGTCTTTGTACTGGCGCACGAAAAAAAAAAACAAAAAAACAAAGGAAACATTCATAATAAAATATCAGGGATAAAAAACGTTATAAAATTGCACATATACAACTATGCGCAGGCAGAAAAAAAATATCAACAGTGTACAAACAATCAGCAACGGCTTGAACTTCTACTCCATTTGGGTCCAGTATCCTGAAGGACTCGCCACTTTTGCTCGACCGTTTGCGCACATACTTCCAAAACTCAACCGGCCTGTCAGACGCGCTTTTTTCTAAAAATGAAATATATAGACTGTGATCCCGTTTATAAAGGCGTTTACAAAGAGTACGAAAACGACAGAATTCTGCCTTCAAATGAGTTGATGCAGAACGTTTATACTTCCTGTGTGCACGATCTTTATGTTTCAGTGCACTTATAAGTTATAAGTTATAAGTGCATAATAATAATAATAATAATAATAATAATAATAATAATAATAATAATAATAATAATAATAATAATAATAATAATAATCAATCAATCAATCAATCAATCAATCAAACGTTTATTTAATGTGCCCAGCAACAACCGTAAGGTCTTTGTACTGGCGCACGAAAAAAAAAACAAAAACAAAGGAAACATTCATAATAAAATATCAGGGATAAAAAAACGTTATAAAATTGCACATATACAACTATGCGCAGGCAGAAAAAAAATATCAACAGTGTACAAGGCTATGTACACTGTAACACTGTAACAAAGGCAAACATTCATAATAAAATATCAGGGATAAAAAACGGTATAAAATTGCACATATACAACTATGCGCAGGCAGAAAAAAAAAAGTCAACAGTGTACGAGGCTATGTAAGTACAGTGCAAAGCTCGGAGCAGAACAACGACTGGGAGCTGTGAAAAACATCGAGCTCCAAAAAGTAAGCATTGTAAAGACGTTGTATCCTGCCAATGGTCAAATGTTCACAGAGGCAGGCGGTTACATGAAAAGGTCTCTGGTCAACTTACGTGGAATTCGGAAATTAAGACAGTTGAGCAGTACAGGGCAGGATATGATACCATGCACTGTGATCTCGTTTATAAAGGCGTTTACAAAGAGTACGAAAACGACAGAATTCTTCCTTCAAATGAGTTGATGCAGAACGTTTATACTACTAATATTAATTGTTGGGGTTTAACGTCCCAAAACCACGATATGATTATGAGGGACGCCGTAGTGGAGGGCTCCGGAATTATTGACCACCTTGGGTTCTTTAGGCTAGATCTCTAACCTAAATCTAAGATTTATTCCAGTGTTTTTATATATGGTTCGTCGACGCCCTGATTCCGTAGTGCTTGCATGACTGCTGATATCTCGACCGAATCAAATGCCTTCTCGTAAACTATGAGAGCTATATTGCCACGCCCACTTCTTGTCTTGTTTTGATGTATTCGGGTTTGACCGGCAGGGACGGCTATCAACGCTCGACGCTGTCCGCGAAGTAGTGTTCTAGAAGCGTCGCGATTGTAGTAGATCGGTTTGTTAAGATTGCGCACCGCACGCGAATGTTCCAGTTTTGTCTAGAGATAACGCCGCCACCAGCGATATTGCTGGAAAGTTCGATAGCGCCTGTATAAAAGCCGACACGCTTGATCGCTTGTCAGTTGATCGACGGACGACGCCCTGTTCGCCGCTATCATTGTACAGCGTGTATTGCTGTAGTTCTAGTTCTCATTTTCCCGGCCACAAGTTCGGCCAAATAAACAGTTTCATTCTGAAAACGCCGACTGCTGTCTTCGTCGACGTCACGACCACGTGACAATATATAGGGTTTGGTTATATTTCGCGCATTTCTCTATCACCTGATTGACAGTGTGAATATGGTCTATTGTCGAGTAGCCTGTACAAAATCCTGCTTGGTCCTTCGGTTAATTCAATTCTAATGTTGTCCTAATTCTATTAGCTATTATCTTTGTAAATATCTTGTAGACAACGGACAGCAAGGTGATCGGCCTGTAATTTTTCATGTCCTTGACGTCTCCTTTCTTATGGATTAATATGATGTTAGCATTCTTCCAAGATTCTGGTACCCTCACCGTCAAGAGAGACTTCGTGTACAGGGTGGTCAGTTTTTCTAACACAATCTGTCCACTGTCTTTCAACGGATCTGATGTTACCTGATCCTCACCAGCGGCTTTGCCTCTTTGTATTCCCTCCAAGGCTTTCCTTACTTCCCCTGTCGTTACTGGTGGGATGTCCTATTCCTCTGGTCTACTACCATATCTTACATTATCTTCCTTGTTGTCCCGGCTACTGTACAAACCTCTGTAAAACTCCTCAGCCACTTTAGCCATCCTATCCATATTGTTAGTGACTTTGCCTTCCTTGTCCCCTAGTGCATACATCTAGTTTTTGCCTGTGCCCAGGTTTCTCTTCACCGCTTTGAGGCTTCGTTCGTTCTTGAGATGACTAATAAAACATGGGACGAAGTCAGCCGGGTGCGAGCCGGGCCATGTGTTTGAGACCTCTGCCCTACAGCATAAGGTAAAAACAATACATCTCGGCTTCCTAGATGGGGTCCAGGAGTGGTGTATGCAATTCGCGGATCCATTTGGAATCAACGTCCATCGACGAGGTCAAGGTGGGGTTCTGATATTGAAAGAGTACTCGAGAGGGTATAGTCGGCTTTTACTAAAATAAAGTATACATTGATTAGACCGCATGCGCGTCGCTCGTACCATATATGTAACAAACCATGAGATTTCATCGCCCTTCGTTGATACAAACTGCAGTTGCATTTTAGAAAAGCTTGTCGTGTTTTCACTGTTGGCTAGCAGGTGAATGTATACCGTAGATATGTATAATCGTGAGCAAGATGAGCTGTAACACTAAAATTTCCTTTTGATTAGGCCATGGCGGCTAAACGCAGCGAGCAAGCGCTAAAGTGTTGATGACACCAGATGCTCAGGCCGAAAGGCGTCTATGGCGATTCAATACGTCACATTTACATTAGTACATTACAAGTATTCGTACACTAAACATTAATTCGGTGTTCGGCTCATATTGATGACAACAGAACGTCTTGACGGCATCGGCACGCGATAACGCACGTGCCGTTTAACTGCTACGTCCGATATACATACCTTCGGCAATACCTACGCTGACTGCGTTATTCCTCACTGACTGCGTTATGCACGCTTGACTAGACAAGCGTGCATTCACACGCCGATGCACGAAGTGTTCGCGGGATCACATTGTAACTCACGAGTATAGACTAGGTGTTGATAGGCTTCGATTGGATATCACTTGGTAATCGCAACACCAAGTAGGTTAATCAAGTTAATTACATTAATTAGAATAATTAGATTAATAGGTCTAAGTGGCAGATTCATGACTAGGTCTCGATTAGCTTGCATCCTAAGTCAGACTAGCCTAAATTATAACTTAATTAGATCAATTATGAGTATTTGTTTAATTATTCTAGCGCCCACATTCGAGGCTTGGTCCCGACTGGCTTGCATTCGAAGTCAATCTAAGCCTAATTGCCTAAAAACCTAATTAAAGCTAATTGGTATCAGTCATAATTAGTCTTAATTAGACTTACTCGGCACATTTTGCCGAGCGTAGCGTCACTATGCACACCGGAATCTCAACTCGTCCTAATTATAACTAATTAGCGTATGGCTTAATTATACCTGCTGCTTAGGTTCTGTCCTGTTCAACTAAGCTTAATTAGGATTGGCTATGATTCGCTTGGCTTAACTAGGCACAGCTATGCTGAGCGCGCCGGCATGGTGATGATTGTTGCTCCACATCGCGAGTCGGACAAAGTGTGGGCATAGCAGCCCTGCGGTAAAAATATATATTTTAATTAGGCTGCACAGCACCTAATTGCCAATTAGGAAAACGTTCTACGTGTATTCAGCCTCTCCGTCTATGCTTTCATATGATGCATTACAATGATATCGTCCTAGTAATCTATTGACCATCTTCCCACACTTGATAATTGCCTACAACGATCACTAATAAACTGTAGAATATGTTTCTCTTGCATAAAATTTCATTTGACACCTTTAATCACTCGGTTCCATAGATTCTCACCAAAACTCATTCCTGATTACTAATTACTAATTATTTATAACTACCACTAAAGATAATTGCGTGTTATTATCTATCTCTGATCTTAGTTTCATAGACTGAATACCCTATATATTTCATGTACATATCCTTCTATACTGAAAGCCTTCTACTATGAGCTTAAAATTTGTGATTTCACTATTCGAAGTGATTACTTTTATTGTTAGGGTGCAAATGTGCATAATGTTGCTGAGTAAGCCTCAGTCAATGGGAATTCTTGGGGATCATTGTCGATTTTGTTAATAACCCATACTATTTAAGATAAAATACCCCTAATCACTAGTGAGCAACTTAAGATTCTTATATCTCCCATCCTCTTCGTCTCCACTTCCATGTATTACATTGCAATGCGATCCTCCGATTAGATGATTCTTATTGACCCCTTTCCTATTTAACTCTAGTGCAAGTATTAATAATTCCTGAGTACAATTATCAAATCTTTTATACCTTTGATTACTATTTAGCTGTAACAGTAGCTACTGCTGGCTTCATGCGACAGCCATCTAGTATAAGTGGTGTACATTGCAATACTATTTGTAAATATGTATATTACAGATGTCGTTCTATACTGACCGCTTTCACCAATAAGTTTTAAATAAATTGTTAAATTCATTAGTACCTTTGATTGCTCATACTAAATAGAGGAAGATTCGCATGCGTATCAATGTCTTGTTAAATCTTACTTTGAATTACGAGGAGCTATTCTAATTTCTGGTACTCTGCTCTAATTAACCTAAGATTTCTCCTTGCTAATTATCAACTTAAGACCTCCACAGTATTCATATCCTCCGTATCTTGAGCAGCTTCAAGAAAAACAAACTTATATAAGAACCCTGACATTTTCACGTGTTTTGGGGCAACCGAAAACACTATGAAGCGCATGCACCCCTGTAAGGTGGTTTCGCTGCAATGCACCTTTTTATAAAAGTTCCCGTCGAACCTCAAAAACTTCGCCAACGTCAGCCAAACTTCACAGGTACGAAGATTAAACCATCGAGATTGGGTCATTTTAGTGATTTAAGCAGGTGAGGGCGCATTGTTCGTACATAAGTTTTTACATTCTCTCCTATGGAGTTTCACATAGCACATAAAAGTGTTTCTCGAACCCAGGAAGTTTATGGGAATAAAGCAAAACTTCTGGCACTGTGAGATGATTACTCTCAGATTATATCAACGAAGTGATTTAAGCGTATATTGAAGCAGTGCGCTACAATAAATGTTTAAATTTCGCAACCCATCGAGTGACGCTGCCACTCAGCTGCAGCCAACGTAACAAATGGCGCTATTTGTCGATGTTCCAAATTCCTGGACATGCTGAATTTAGCGTGTCTTCATGCCATATCTTCCAGCACAGAGGTACTCGGAAAATGTGGCATTATATCTCACGGGCTATTTTTGCAATAAAGCGCTTGCTCGAGGATCTCATCTCATTTCTCGCGTTTCTTTCGCGAAATCAATGGCCCCTGATGTTTATTGCTTCGGCGAATGCCGTTTACGTTTCCGCCACACTTCCTCTTTCATCGATCTGTTTACATAATAATTGTCACGCCTGAAATCCGCACCCCGTAAGCCGCTTTCGCTTACTCCGCGCAGTTCAATTTGCTGCGAATAAAAATGTTTTCCATTATTACAATCGTCCATGCGTGCGTTACACTGCGTCGTCCTTCGTTTCGTGCACGCTATCGGACCGTTAGGCGATTATCGGCTTGCGCGCCGTCGCCGTTCACGGCACAGAATATTTGATGTAGCGCCACACTTGCTACTGCATGAAGCTCGGTTTCTTTCTGATATCCTATGGTGCTGCTCACATTGCTGTGGCGGTATAGTGCGAAGCCGGCCGCGGCGCATTACGTTGAAGAGAAAGCAAAAAAAAAACCTAAGTAAAGATTGTTAACGGAACTCCGCGAACGTTGCCGCTATATTCCCATAAACAACAACAAGAAGTTATAGTGTTTCGTTAAGTTGTTACATCTTTCTCGTCCGCGAATTTCAGGATGGTATAATGAATCAATCCCTTCTGTACGCCGTTCCCGCAAGGCCAAATCCAAGAAGGTGAAATTAAGGAGTACAGATTATACCGTTTCGCGTCGGCAGAAAATGAACCGGCAAGCGCCGTCTTCGTCCTCTCCTTGCTCTTGTGCTTCGCTTCCAGAACACGTGCGCCGATATGTCCAGCATGGGATGGAACAGCTCTGACAGTTGAGAGAACGAGTAGAGAGAGAGAGAGAGAAGGAAAGACTTAGAAAGAAAAATTAATCCTTGGCAAAAATTTCTTCACGACGCGGGATTCGAACCCGCGTACCCATGATCCGAAGGTGAGCATCGTAACCACTCGGCTATTCAGACACGCTATCAGAGCGTAACTTCGCCTTGTATAGTATAGCGTAGCAAGGGGGTGGGAAAGGGAAGTGCGGGTAAGAAGGAGGGAAGGGATGAGGGGAGAGAGTAAAGAGTAGCATATAAAGAAAGAGAGAAATAAAGAGAAAGGAACGAAAACATGAAGAGAAAGAAAGACAGAAAGAGAGAGAAATACGAGTATGTAGGCAGAAAAAGAAAGATATATATAGAGACAAAAAAAATAAATAGAAATAAACAGAGACAAAAAAGACAGAAAAAATGAGAGAGACAAGAGAAAAATAAAGAAAGAGATGAAGAAGAAGAAGAGAAAAATAAAGAGAAACAAAAATGCTACCCAGCTCCGCACTTCCTTCAGGCTTGGCACCACCAGTGCGAAGCTGCCTTAATTTGGGGGGGCTAGTTGGTTCTTCGCTGTGAATGACGCTTTAGCGCTGGAAAGACAGAACGTGGATGACGACAGGACATGCGCTATGCACGTCCTGTCGTCTTTCATGACCCGCCACGGTGGTCTAGTGGTTATAGTGCTCGAGTGCTGACCCGCAGGTCGCGGGATCGAATCCCGGCCGCGGCGGCCGCATTTTCGATGGAGGCGAAAATGCTCGAGGCCTGTGTACTTGGATTCAGGTGCGCGATAAATAACCCCAGGTGGTCGAAATTTCCGGAGCCCTCCACTATGCCGTCTCTCATAATCATATCGTGGTTTTGGGACGTTCAACCCCATCGATAGTCGTCTTTCATGCATGTCCTGACATGAAAGACGACAGGACGTGCGATAAGAAATGAGCTATGAATGTCCTGTCAAATGCCCTGTCGCATGTCCTGTGGTCTTTCGCGGCCTGTTTTTCCAGCGCTGTGGCGTCATTCATAAGCATACAGGTTTCAATTGCTAAGTGCCCTTTGGCAGTGGTCGGTCGCTTTTGTTTATAATATATCAAACCTCACGATTGGCTGGAATCTCCCGTAAGAACGTCTCCATGACCGTTCTTTTGTGAACGTAAAAACCGTTTTTATGAATTCGGGTCTCCTTCATTTCATTCCCAGTGGGCGCGGGGAGGTGTGACTCCAATCCGTTTAAAATCTGGATGTTTGTTGACTAGAGGACTTCAGCACCCACAATCTTGTCAGTTGTCGTTCGTCAATTGTCAGTTGTCGCTAGATAAACCTGCACGCGAGCATGTAAAAGCACCATGTGATTATACCTTTACAGAGTGAACCTCCTTTGTTCGGAATATGCTATCATAGAGAAAGAAGAAATAGTAGAGAAGGAAAGGTAGGGAGGTTAACCAGTTTAGGAAAACCGGTCTGCTACCCTACACATGGGAACTATCATAGAAAAGTGTGCGTCTCGTTGAAAACTTGCTTATCGATCTATGCTGAACGCAATATCTCATTCTTTTATTGCGTTGTTGTTGGTCCCGCTGCTCGCAAAGTGGTTAAGAAAGTGAACATACGTGCAGATGAATGGACCTGCAAGCGAGTCGTAGCCGGTCTTCTCTCGACTGGAACATTGAATTGGCACTGTCCGTCGCTTTCGAGAGATTTACCAGTTGGTCCGTCCCGTGTGTGTTGAACGTTAGTCTTCCCCGCGTGTGCTGCATTTGAAGTGGCCTTAGGCGGCGTTTTGACAGCAGGTACGCCGGCAGCAAGCAAGTCCCTCCTCTCTCTTCACAAGTGTTGGTTTACGAAGGCCATATTTCGAAGCAATACACAATGTTCCTTGGACGCGGTTGCAACGAAAAAAAAAAAAAAAAAGAGAGACCGTCGATAGCTTAGACTTTTTCTGCGTTGTCAGATGTTTGCACAGCATGGCGACCAATCAGGTTCTTTCGTGTTTACGCACAAGACTCTTCTCCTTACACTTAAAGGGTAGGAAGGGGGGGGGGGGCATTTCGCGGTGACATCCCGCGCCCGCCAGGAGCTTCTTTTCGTTGTCCCGTTATGTTTACGCCAGCGAAGCGCGTGCACCGCTGCAGATAATTTAAGCCGAGCCCGTTCTTCGAAGAGGCTACGCCGAACCTGCTGGCTTCCACGGCAGACATAATCTTTCGAGCACCCGCTACGTTGGCGGTCCGATATTAATACGAGCTCCATAAGCTCCCTGCGTGCCTCGATGCGCGGGATGTACTTACGACGTTGTCCTCCGCTTCCGCCGGATAAGTAGGCTACCCAAAGTTGCTGGGACCTTGAGAAAGCCGCTAGTTATGATAATTTTGGCTTTTGTATTTGTCTTTAACGGAAGCGTTTAGAGCGTATAGTCCGTCTAAGACCTATCAACATTGTTCATCTACGAGGAATGCGCACTTCCGAGGATGAGGCCTAGGATGCTACGATGAATGCGGGAATACGCGCACTTTGGAACCCCAAATAGACGAATTCAGCCGCCCTCTAAGCCCAAAGTATGTGGGGTTCAGGTAATCCCTCGAACACCTGCTTGATGTATACTTCCTGCAGTGTTCTGAATGCGTCAAACGCGCTTGTTTGCCGTCCGGTTAGAGACGATTTTTAGAGAGACCGCCTGCGTTTTTATGTGAGCTAATAGTTGGCCGCCTCGCGATCGGCAAATTGAACTTTTTGCAGTGTTTCTCTTTTGCTATTGGAACGACTTGCACGGGCGTTCTGATTGGCGTAAATGTCGCGCACTATAGAAGGAGTCCCGGATATCAAGCACCAAAACTTGCTTTGCTTAACGCCGTTTCTCAAGTACAGATTCTTCCCCTGTAAACTGGAGAAACAGCTAGTAATTATATTTATTTAGTTAATTATAATATTGTAACCCGAGTACTCATCTAATAGTCAAAAGGTCACTGAGTGACGTGTAGGCATGTTTAAGTGACAGCTAACTGCGCTATATTGAGCAACGTACTAATCGCGTACTAATTAAGGCTGGCAGCTTTAGCATCAGACCTTGCGTAACTCAACAAAACGCTGGCGTATGGAAACGCGGCCGCTGCAGCGAGCGATGCGACCTCTGGGCTGCCTATCGCTTCAACGGAAACTAAGCAGTGAGAACACAGCACGCACAAAGGTATGAGCCATCTGCATGACGCATTTAATCGACAGCCATGTTCGTATGCACTTGCATTTCATTCAGTTTAACGTTGTTTTCACTAATCACATGCCGTTTAAGATTCAGCGGTGCGGCATTCCAACATCTCAGAAATGCAGTGATAGTGAGGGCTTGGTGTAGATAATTAGCACATGTAAGTACTTAGCAAATAGGAATACATATTTATTCGTGGAAGTACTTAACGAGTTCGCGAAATCTCCATCGCTATGCCGCCTTGAACTGCGGCATATAAATGAACGATTGAGGAGCGCTGTTTATCTTTGCTTGGCTGGAGAGGGGGGGGGGTGAGTCCTTTTACATTATATTTTATTACAGACGTCCGAATTATACCCTGTGGGGCTTAATCCGTTCGCGTACAGAATTTCTTTTTGTTTCTTCACAGAGCATTATTTTCTTCTTTCCTTGTTTCGAGAATACGTTTCCGTTGATGTTCTTAATTGTGCCTGACGCAAGTCAGACGTATACAATAGGATTTATTCTGTTCGCGTGTCTCTCTTTAAGGTGTGTTTTTATTTATTATTTTTTTAGAGCGCCGCTTAATCTCCCGTTTCTGCGTTTTGCGTCGGCTTAGCCGAACGAACCATCTACTGGCACAGGGGAGGAGGAAAGATGGTGATAACAAAGAGAGAGCGAGGAGGAAACCGGAGGAAGGTACAACGTAAACAGGAGAAAGAAAGCGAAGGAGGAGAGCAGCCTGTCGGGCGCTCGCCTGTCTGGCGCGGCTAAAGTGTGGCACGGCCGGATGAAACGGTTGAGTTCTTTCAGCAGGTCGTGTTCGCGGGCAAAAAGCACCATTAGGACAGGATTGTAACCATTTGCGAGCTGTTTCAAGTGGCACAGCCTACTGCTAAGTCTTCAACTGCTGCGTGTCACTCCTATAGACTATTTTACGGGTGGGTTTCGGTGCCGCCATATTGATCTGTTAACGTTGCCGTTTTGCATACCTTTAACAACTGAACGAACAGTTCTACGGTAGACGGTAGACGCATGTGCATGAAAACAGTCGGGTTGGTACATTCGGCATTTCATGGCCTTGTTAGTTCATCTAGCGATATAAAATAATAAGAAAGCATTCGTTTAACAGCCCAACATGGCGGCGCCCATGTGTTTTACGTAAATTTTTCTATACATAATGAACATGCTTGTTTCTACAGAGCCTGCACGATTTATCTGTGACCCTAGTTATGGGTCGTGTAGGCTCAACAACAAATTCATCCATGCTGCTAGCCGCGTCACTGATGCGGGGACTGTTAGGAAGACAGCCCAGGATGAACGGGCAAAGGCTGCGTGTCTTATAATGCACTCGTGAGCTGTACCGTTTCACCAAACGTTTCACAACCCCGTGCGTGAAATATTGGTGGCTAACCCACTACCCTCTGTAATGTTCATGTTCTTTAAGATAAGTTAATTAATTAATTAATTAATCAATTATTAATAATTGAACTTATGCATTAAAAGCGCTAACGCGACAGGTACAAGAAAGGGCACAACACAAGCGCTTATTCAGAACTGAAGGCCTTATTGCATCATAGGAAAATATGTACCCAAACCTGATAACCGCGTATTACCCGCACATGCGCACTGTTTTGTTTAAATAAATGAAATGAATTATTAAGCATACAGCAGGTGAACAATTCTACGGGAGCAAGAAATGGCGACAATTCCTTCGTTTATTTGTTATTTCAATTAAAAAAAGGAACGCGAGGACTGCAAAGTTGTAATGAGCGGGATCATGGCTTCCGATTGCGCTGAACAAACTCCCTCTTAGGAAAGCCATTATTTATAATGCACAGTCATCATTTATGAAGAACGAAGCATGCGTATGTATATGTGCACTTCCGCGTACTTTTTCTGATATAGGCCTACCGCTTTCTGATGCGTCCTTTTCTCAAAACCTCCCGCTCTCTTTTTGTGTGTTTATAAATACACGCGTGCACGTGTGTGTGAGCTCTGCGTGTGTGTGCGCGCGTGTGTGCGCGCGTGTGCGCGCGCAGGAACTTCGTAATGAGAAAATCTGTCCTTCAAGCAATAACCACCCGCGATTGCCCATTGGCAAAACAGTCATTCAGTTATGATGGGGATGGGCCCTTCCGCCCAGAAATTTACTGAAGATGGTTGTTGACCTTTCCTGATGCGAAATTAATTTGGCCGCTTGCACTCAGGATAGGAGTGCCCTCTGTGAAGTAGAAAGGGCCGCTGTGAAAGTAATAATTCAATTGTATTAACGTTTACGTGCACTCGGGTGGCTAAACCTGCGAAAATAAGCAAAAGATCTCGTTGAGTCAATGAGTTCAGATGTCAATAAAGTGGATGGGAAAGCAGCCACCGCTGTAGCTCAGTTGGTAGAGAATCAGACGCTTTATCCGGAGGTTGTAGGTTTGGTCTCTACCTGCGGCAAGTTGATTTTTCACCCGCTTCAATTCCTTTGCATTTATGTTATAATTGGTATACTACAGTTAAAGCACACAAGTAAAGCCCCTTATACCTTCCTTTTAGCTTCATTGTCTGCTGCTCTCATTAGTTTGTGCCTAACCAGGTGCGTGTACTTCATTAAACTACACAACTGACAGCCGAGCACTACAGCTTGCATTCTTTGACTGACAGAGAGCTGAGCTAGTGGGTAAGTATTGATTCTAAAAGACAGCGCGTGCAAACACGGACACAATCGTGTCCGTGTTTGCACGCCCAGTCTTTTAGAATGCTGACGTTCTTTGCTCGAACTGAGCAATAACAGATATTACTCACGTCAAGAAAATCCACTTACATGCTATGAGTATACACCTGGTGACGTACGCGCGTGCAGCAGAGTAAGTGCGTGTGCCCAGAGTAATCTTTGTGAAGAGTCCCTGCGAGGTTCTTCATTACCATGACAGTCACCGAGCGTGTACGATTAGCGAGCATTATGCTTTGTGATATTAATTGAGCTATCTACATCATGTGGGTATTAGACCTGTACTGGTTAACTGAATTCTACAGTTTTTATGCGCCATGACTATTATCCGATTATACCAGCGTGCCATAATGGGGAAGTCCTACTTCATATTGACCGCCAGAGTTTTTTAACTTTGTGCTACATCTAAGTGCTGAGTGTTCAGCATTTAAAACAGCCCGAGAACTCGAAGACCACTAAAAGACGGACACGAAAAGCGAGGTTGCGTGTCTCTTACAACGTTTCATATTCTAAGCATGTCGTCACCAACTCGCTCATGCACTCAGTTCAACACGAGTGTTATTGCAGTTCGGTCTCATCTAAGTTTGGCCTCCGTAGGCGGTATGGAAACCGCGACTTCGATATAAGCAGCAACAGGCCATTTGCACAGGCTTCCGTTGCGGGTGGTTGAGTAGCTTTCAGGGCGAGTGGCGTATACACGTTTGAAATAGGGCGTGAAAATGGTCATAATTGCGGGTACTTGGGAATGATAACGGCGATTTGAAAACCTCGAAGTGGCGTGGAAGTTCATACATCTCTCATCGCCGGAAAGAGTATGGAAATCAGCGTCGACAACAGGGTTTAATGTAATTCAGCTTATACCTCTATCGTCTGCTCAAACCGAAAGGTATCCATGCTTCTGAATCTTCACGCCGACAACTTGACTGCAGCGCCTGGACGTCAGAGTGCGACACGTGCGAATAAGGGCTGACGACATTCAAGTTCAGTCTGTGATGACGTTTTCTGACGGTCTCGTACTTCGGAACTCCTCCTCAGGGGCGTAACCAGAGGGGGGGGGGGGGGTTGAACCCTCCCCCCCCCTCGAAATTTTTCAGTTTTGCATGTGTATATATACACATCTGAAGCAGAAGGAGCTTGATGTGGGCGAGTTGGTGAAGCATACTGGTAAATTTAACGTTGCGCAACGTACACGAGGACTAGAAAGGAACACTTAAACAGACAAGCGCAAACTATCAACTGAAGTTTATTTCGTGAGTTTATGTCGGAGCACTGTAAACGCTGCAACTGCCGACCAATTTTGAATCAGACAAAATTCTTAGCACGTTCCAGTGATAGATTAGAGAGGGAGATCCTAGAAGCATTTTACATTGCGCGTGGCGGAGACGATTGCATCAGCTGCGCGTCAGTAGCACTCCAAGAAAAAGAGATTACCTTTATGTTGCGATAGAGCCTGAGCATGTGATGATGTGACGTGTGGTTTTTACATGTATAAGTATCAGTGTTTCCTGAAATAAACTTCAGTTGATAGTTTGCGCTTGTCTGTTTAAGTGTTCCTTTATAGTCCTCGTGTATGTTGCGCAACGTTAAATTTACCAGTATATATACACGCACACATACAAACGCACGCACGAACATAAGAAAAGGATGGTTGAACCCCCCCGAAAGAAATTTCTGGCTACGCTTCTGCTCCTCCTAAATGTAAATGCTGCGTCATCTTTCGCCGAACCGCCATCCTGAAAACCGGATAACCGTATGGGCTTGGCAGCGCCCACTGGCCGCTATTTCGACAGACTGAGTTGGCGGGGTTACAAATATTCGCAACTTTTTTTTGCCGGCTGTCCACAACACTTCATGTCACACCACCATGCAGAAATACGCAGAAATTGTTATGAATCCAAGATAGAGAGAAAGGGAGAACGACTACAGTTTTTAATCGACGGGATTTACTGTATCACAAATGTAGCGGTAGCTTTGAGACACTGTTAAAATTAACTTTACAATCCTTTATGCTTAATATAACGGTACAAAAGAACATGAGAGATGGCTACAATATGCGAAAATAAAGAATCCATTCCATACACATTGTAGACGTGATGACGTTTCGCCCGTAGAAACAATCTACGGCCGAACACAACAAGAACATGAAGCTCCAGGGAGCCTCGAGATGTCTCAGTTTTTCACAGACACAGGTTGCCGCAACGTTTTTTAGCGTCTTGCTTTCTTTTCTCGCGCAGTCTAAGAACTCTGGCGACATCGGCTCATCATATTTTATTTGCATCTCCGGGGTCTTTCTTTGTTGCTTTTTGTTTTGTTATTAGCTTTCGCGTTACTTCGCAAACGTGGTAGTGTCAAATTTCTAGAGCTTTCGAGGCGTCAGATCGATCACTCAATTGGGCAATGCACCGTCTGGCCTCTAAACACACCATCAGCTTGGGTGGTTGCTCGCAGAGCTGTGGAAATGGAGGCAGTTTGAGTATACAAAGATGGGAAATTTTGATAAATATAATGCAAAAATATTGCAAGCAGCCGGGACAAAAATGTCGCGGAAACCTCGAGAAAAGTAGGTAGACTCGGTGGAAGCCGAAAAAAAAGAAACACGAATAGAATTCTGCCGTACCTCCCGTTTTATAGTGGCACTTACCGCATCCATCAAGTTGCCGCTGACGTTCAGTGTCGAACGCTTCGGTGGACCTCGCTGCCGCAAGTGTAAAGGGACGCTAAGTGCGAGCCAGCTGAAATGCGATTCCATAAGCGAACTGATGGCGGCTGTCATCACCGAGTAACGCTTTCTCGCGAAAACCGCACGCAAGTGCTAAAGGAAGTTCGACACACATACTGAGGATTTTTTGCACGTGTTATTATGTCACTTAACGTGTATAATTCATTGTGACAATCTTCTCTCGAACGAACTTTCCCTACACTCCCTTCGTGTTCACTGCAGCCACTGTTCGCGGTATTATTTGCTTTTCAGCGAGCACGTCAGAGCCTCTCATTGCAATAATCTTGATATCCGGCGTTCTCTCTCCTTCTTTTAGTGAACTGACCTTCGTCGAATTTCAATGCTGCTAAGGAACTATCGCCGTGCGTACGATTATGAAAAGGTTGAGTCCCGTTCGATGAAGTTATAACTTAGAAAGAGGGCTATGTCTAATTGACGGAAAGAACCACATGAAAACGGAGATGTTTCGCTCTATGGTTGACAATAGCCGTTCAATGTTTTTTGGTGTCCCGGTAACGGTGTCCCGTTACCGTAAGTAGCTTTTTTTTTCTTCCTTATTCTTTCTATACGCGATTCAAAGTTACGCTGAAAAGGACATTAGATGCTGCTTGACTTGGGCAACAATGCCTCAGTCGAAAATATCCATCAGGTCAAATAGGGAAGGCTATAGTTATACAGCAATGTAAACTGTGAAATGCAGTCTAGGCATTAATAGGAGCGATCGCTAGCCTCCGCTAGGACTGCCTTGCAAAAATCAGAACGTTCCGGTCACCTCCTGCAAGCTGGCCTTCGTTGCAGCAGTTGCACGAGCAGCTATGATACATGACAGATTCCACAAGACACTGCTTCACTTCATACACAACACCGGTCTTACGGCACACATTTAACACATATATACACTTAAAGTATTATGCCTTAAGGGTGAGTCTATGTCACAATAAAAAAGACAGAAAAACACGCAATCCCTCAAGTTGTAAGTGATGCGCTGGCGTAGATACCTCGTAATCGGCATCCGTTTAAGCGTAACAAGCGTTTAGAGAGAATGATGTTCCTTTTTAGTGCCCATACGAAAGTGCGCCTAGAACTACGTGTTAAACATGAACAAAAACTATGTAAGAAATACGAAGAAAATATATGAAAAAAAGTTCTTGAACTGTCGGTGAAGAAGTAAGCTTCTGAGTGTACGCTTCCCTGCTATTAGCGCGAAAGCAGCGTTGGGCGCTAGGAAGTGACGTCGAGGAGGAGGCAGGATGTGTGGGCGGAGCATGACAGCGCGGTTCACACACGATATCAATCAATGTCAATTTCCCTATGGGTACAAGAGCAAAAAATACGATAACGTGAGGTGGCCTGGATTACCCGCGTTCTCTCTCTCACTCTCTCTCTCTTCGAGAGTTACTCGAAGAAAGTTGCAGTGGTTCGGCTCAACCACATGCGGCGTGAAGAAACCGATGGTGTTGCCCCAACAGACTACAAGCAAAATATACCGAGGACAAGGCGGGGAAAGTTTGTCGCTATAAAAAGCCCATCGGCCTTGCCTGCGCAGTTATAAGGAATAGTTGCCGCTAACGAAGACGTATATATAGAAACGCTAAGCCTCGGATAAAACCGCCATGTCATGCAGCGTTGGCGCCGCCAACATTGTCGTCTTGCGCGGCATCATGTTTTTTTTTCCCGTCTTTATTCATGTATTTTTTCTCCCAATACAGAGTTACAAGCCATTGGTACAGAGTACCACTGGCTTACCGCCTGGTGCCTCGCCAGGTGGTAAGCCATTTCAAACTGGACTGTTTCCATGTTGCCTCGTTTCTCGACATTGCTATCCTGTTTCTATGAAAAGTATAAAGGCACAACTGTTGAAGAGAACTTTGCTTGACCGATTCGCGTAATAGAGTAATAAATAAATAGACTCGAAATTGAGACCGACTCATAGGATGCAGAGTAAAAATGAAGCTAACTATGCAAGTGTTCTCCCACGAGTGTCGTATACATTTTCGAAAGCTATACAGTATGTACTCGCGGTCAGCTGAAATTCAACATGAAGAGTGCCGCTAAGAAATATCTAGGTAACTTGCGGATAAACTAGTTGGGTAAACTTAAAAAAAAAAGAAAGACCATTTACAGCGCGCAAAGAAAAGCGTAAAAAAAAGAACGGAGAAGAAATGACTGGAGAGGTTTTAGCTTTCCGGCCACATGCACGAACCACACACATACGCGTACCACACATTAAACACGAAGAAACTTACGTCATGTCCTAAGGATTGTTGTTCTGTCATTGTACGTCCACCGCGATGGTACAGTGGTTACGGCGCTCGGCTGCTGACCCGAAAGTCGAGGGTTCGATCCCGGCCGCGGGGGTCGCATTTTGATGGATGCGAAATGCTATAGGTCGGTATATTGTGCCGTGTCACTGCACGTTAAAATGGCTCCTAAACAACCTCTTAAAATGCAAAGAACGAGCGCGTTATTTTCTCATGGCGTTTCCCTTCTTTACGGGCACAATTTGTGACGCCAGCAGTCCGTTCACGTGACTTCACGAGGAAATAAGCTCTCGATTGTTCCATACACGAGGTATACCAGTTGTGAATCATCTCCTACCCTGCTTTGTCATGCAGTCGCACGCCCGTTATGCTTTGTCGCGCGTGACTATCGTGCGCGATCAACTGATTTCACAGATAACAGCGTGCAGCCGAAAAGCGCGAAACCCTGATAGGCTCCACGCTTAGCGCTGACATTGTCGACGTGTTTTATGAAGAAATAAGAGACGAGCTGGAGATAGCGCCTATAGAAAGGCTAGAGAAGGCGAGAAAGAGACCACTCTCTCGTCTTTGAACGCGGAGGGGTCTATAGGCAGGGGCGTAGCCAGAAATTTTTTTCGGGGGGGGGGGGGGGTTCAACCATACTTTATGTATGTTCGTGCGGGCGTTTGTATATGTGCGTGTATATATACGCAAGCAAAACTGAAAAATTTCGGGGAGGGGGTTGAACCCCCCCAACCCCCCCCCCCCTGGCTACGCCTCTGTCTATAGGGGCCCTTTAACTCGGGGACGAACGTAAGGAAAGCAGCGATAAGAACGACGACGTAGTATTCGACAGCTGTAAACGTAGACCGGCGACTGCGTGCGGGCTTAGCATTTGAGGCCCGAAAGATCGAAGCGTGTGTGGAGGCGAGAAAAAAATATTTGTATGTTTCTTTTCATCCGCAACGAATACTTGATAACGATAGCCATGACGATAGTGTCGTGCGGGCGTATCTGAAATCAGGAATCAAAACCTTGGAAAGCGTACTCTTAAGAACTAACGGCGTGAATTATATCGGCGAGGCCGACGTGTCCGTTTACAGAGCGGCGTTTGTAAGCCCTCGCCGCGTGCGTATATTAAGACCGGACTGGGGCCTCATAGAAGCACTGGCCAGGGTAGTAAGCCCGGGAGGAGTGCAGCTGGCTCGGTTCCGAGCGAAGCTAATTGAAGTCCTCTGAGAGAAAATAATCCCTGCGAGCGCTCAGCCTCATTCGACGAGGCTAAGTACAGATGTGGAGTCCTGTCTGCGGAGAAAAAGCAAAAAAAAAGAAACAAAGAAACGATGCGCGAGCTTATCTGGCGGCAGAAAAATAAACTTTATTTGTGAGAAGCGTGCCTGTAGGCCTGACCGAGCGTGGTGTCCACTAACGTGATTACCATATTTTGGAACCTTAGAGAGCTCTGTGCATCTGTTCGTTTGCCCTTATCTAACTTTTCCCGCGCTAGCTTTGGTAGTCCATAGATCTCCGGGTACAGCATCGGACTGCTGGGCCGAGGGAACCGGGTTCGACGGCAAAACACCTGTCAAATTCTATGACTTCGTGCGTAACACTCACCATGTACTACCATTCCTCTCTGAATGTTTTACACGCCTGCTTGAGTCACAGGATATAAGCGCTACCGTTAATGTGCTGCTGCCGGGCTCAGACTGCCGCTAGCTGCTGTTTTGGCCCGCCTTGACGACAGGTCCCTGTCGGAACAGTCAGTACTTGAATGTGGACCCGAACAGTCGTCGCACCGGAAACCAATAAAGGACTTATTCAACTTTTTTTGCGTGGCAGGGGCCTATTGGATAGACTATTGTACACCCGCTCCGCACCTTTTAGTTATTTTCTTTAATATGGGAGCTGTTTAAACTCGCGGTCAGGCCGTGCAGAGTGAACAAAAAACTATCATGATGATCAGCCAGTACACCTTCTAGCACGTTGCTCGGCCGGCGTGCTCACTCTCCGTCCTCTTCATGTTCTTAAGTATTTTCTAATGAAGGCTAATTAAGCTTAATTGTTAACAAAGACATTGTAATTAGGACCATAATAATTAACACATTACTAATTAATGTACGTTAATTAATATCGTCGGAAAACTAAGACCGGCTAATTAAGAATACACTAATTAATTGTTCACTTCACGTAGCCATGGCGACACTTCACCAAGCAATATGTAGTTCTACGCTCCGCATATCCAAGCCTTGCAATGCCTAGCCAAACCGAGCAACGATTTAGTCGAGCTTGTCGGCCACAAGCTCCGCTGTTACTCCAGCCTTGCACCGCTGGTGCGAGCTGCCCACATTTCTTTTTTCGCGCGCCTGCTATTCTCTCCGCTCTTCTTTCCATCTTTCTTTCCCTTTCCCCCTCCCCTTAGTGCAATTATAGCAAACCGGATATTGTAATTCCGGTTGAGCTCCCTACCTTTCCCTCATTGCATCTCTCTCTCTTTCTCTAAAACCTTCTTCAAAACATTTTTTTTTTCGGGGCTATATGGAACCTAAGCTTGCAGCGTCCACTTATGTTTACACAAACGCTCACCGCTCGAACTTTTGTGCATGTATATTCATACGCCATTGGCGGACTTCGAGGCGAACACCGCTTATGAAGCAGCTTGTCATGCTGAAAGAGCGAGAGAGAGGCGCCTGCATGGCTTCAATACACGCCCCACACACGACGTGTTTGGGTGGTGGCAAACGAAGTGTTCTAAGTCCGCTTGAGTGCTAGCCGCACAAACTTTGACAGGCATTTTATGTTTCATTTCACCGCTATGTTTCATTAAAGTAAGCTTTCCGGAAATAGGCTGCTTTGCTTAAGCGACTCTGGTTTGCAAAAGGCAGGCCGTCATACCCCTCACGTTCTGTCGTGCTGAACGAGTGGGATTAGCAGCCCGGAAGCCGTTGTGCCGCCCAGATGACACAATGCAGGCGTGCTCGTCGAGTGTGGGCGAAATTTCATCGTTAAAAGATGTTTAAAGAAGTTTCAAAAGCCCACGTTTAGGCCATATGCCGTAGCTAAGCTTTACGTAAGCTTACACTGCTCTATATGCAAAATTTTTGTTGTCGCGAGCCTAATATTGAGTCCGTTCCGTCGCGTCTTTAGGAAGAGAGCGCATTTAGAGAGTGCTTGAGGATGACACCGTACCTGCTGGGCACGTGCCCAACGAAGAACTATCGCGATCGGTGGAGCAAGCCGTGAATTTGCAAATGAATAGACACCGTCGGATCGATACTCTGACTTTAATGCTTTCCATGCCTGCACGAGGTAGATACTGTGACGTGCACGTTCCTTATTATATTCGTATTAGGCCACAGGTGGCGTTCTATTGTCACCCCGTCGATGACTAGGTGCGTCTCAGCTGAGTGTTCGCTGACAATAGGAAACATTAACTCTGGCACCGTTATGAAAAAGCAATAAATAAATCGATTCGCTCAGCATGCACTAGAGAGCTTTTTGTTAGGCTTTGTTGCGATATTGAAAACGTAAGGGCTATGATACTTGAGAGGTAGTATCAGTAGTGACGTTCTTTTTCAAACTTCACCGTGTCGGTCCCTTTTTGTTTTGATTTTCGTTTACGGGCGAAATGTCGCGCTGTACAGATATGATGGTTATCTGTGCTTGGATATAACATGTTGCAGATATATCGGGCTCTTTAACTTTACGCATGTATCGCTGACTACGGTCGACTTTACACCGCTCGTTCTATTTGTTCCACAGTCGCCCTTGCAGTATTTCTTATTTCTTTATTCGGTGACTCTTTTCCGTATTACGTTACTGGCGAGATTTATTTTCATTCGACGAAAATAGCGTAGGATGAACAGGGACACGAGAAGAAGACACACAACGCAGCCGCTAACTTTCAACAAAATGTCTATTTTGCATGTGCACAGCTGCTTATAGTGACCACGTTACAAAAAATAGGATGACACATGCGCACAGCTCCTTCTCATGTCGCTATCGCCCTGGTATATTTATCTAGAAAAGTCGGCTCTTTTTCACTCAAGGCAACAGATGCATGGGCGGCTAACGCAACTGCGACCCGCACGTGATATGGCGGCTGCCTCGATGATTTCTCGCGTGAGGGATGACTTACATCGAGTTAAAATATTGCAACTATGAAAATTGGTTCGCACCCACAGTCGCGACAGTGCACACCAAGATGAGCTTGAATCCCGCTATCACATTGTAGTAGTGTTCTCTTAGCCGATCGTCGATGCATCGGCCAGTTTGACCGATGTAAACTTGACCACAGGAGATAGGGATCTGGTACACGACAATCTGGGAAACGCTGTCTGGGCTTAATTCTCCATCCGGCTTTTTCATTAAAGACAGCGTTGGTTTGTTTGCACAGTGAGACAAGCTTCCTAGATGCAGAAAAAACAACATCAACATTAGAACACTGGTCAGCCTTCTTAAGGTTGGGCGAAATCTCATGAAAAAAGTTAAGGAAGCTTCACACTATTGGTGCCAAGCCTGAAGGAAGTGCGGAGCTGGGCAGCATTCTTTGTTTCTCTTCGGTTTTCTCTTTTTTTCTCTCTTCTCTTTCTTTCTTTTTTCCCGTTCTGTCTTTCTTTTTCTCTCATTATTTCTATTTATTTCTATTTTTCTTCCTATTTCTTCCCTTTCTTTCTATTTCTTTCTATTTCTCGCTCGTTTCCTCTTTTTTTCTATTTTTATACGTGGTTTTGTCTTGCGTTACGCCAAAAGACGGCAGCATACGACAGTCCGGGCCCATAAAGTGCTCCACACTTGATATCATCATCAAGGCGTTCGAAGAACAATAGGAGGAAGACTTCTCCTTGGCGCGAGGCGCGCTCAATACACTACAGATGGCTATGCTATTCGTGTTTTTGCCAGCGTTACGCCAAGCTACATGAGACGACGACGATAGCATACGACAGCCCGGCCCCCTAAAGCGCTCCACACTTAATATGGAATAACTGGCAATATGGGAATAATATGGAAGACCTCGCGCTTCCGGTTTCTGTGTTTGCGCGCGACGGGCACATTTTACTTGTGACCCGCACATGTCACGTGCGGGCCACAATTGCGTGAGCTGCCCATCTGTTGCCTTGGGTGAAAAAGAGCTGACTTTGCTAGATAAACATGATAGCGACATGAGAAGGATCTGTGCGCATGTGTGATCTTGCTTTTTTTGTAAGGTGTTCACTATAAGCAGCTGCGCGCATGTAAAACAAACATTTTGTTGAAAGTTAGCGCCTGCGTTGTGTGTCTTCTTCTCGTCTCCCTGTTCATCCTGCGTTATTTTGTAGGATGATGTTGTACCAACAAGGCCAAATGGAAACTCTGCTTGTTTATATTGTCTCGTGTGGCGGGATAGCAATTTAGCGATATACACGTGTTGTATCGCGCAGCATAATAAACAGCGTTAGCCACTAGCGTGACAATAGCTAGTTGTTCTAGGATGACTAGCAGCTTCTTCTTCTGCGACTTATGCTGGAGAATTTTCATAAACAGTATGAAAATGCAACGTGTGTGCGTGAAACAAAACTTTATTTTCATTCTTTGTTAGGAATTCGATGACAAATGAAAGTGTATGTACTTTTTTTTTTCATAGCATGGTGAATAAGCCATCTTGATGAGGAAAACTATCAGACATTTGTCGTAAGAAGTGGAAACAAGCACCCGCTGACATAAATAGCTATCAATGGTGTTGATAGCAAGCACCCAACTTCGTAACATTCAGAGACCAAAAATAATGTACACTACTCTTTATCGCGCACACACAGCATCCTGCTTGGGAATGTTGCTCGTCCTGTGAAAGAAACGACACAATTGCGCTTCTAGTACAAATGTAGCGCAAACAGCTGAGACAGCTTTTCTAGACGTTTGCGAAGACTTGAGCAAGAAAGCAAATTGGTGCTCTGGAGCGCCATGTAACGTCGAAGCAACACGACGACCAATCAGAGCACGCACGGCGTAAATAAGTTCGGCCGGCAAAGTGGAGTAATGCGCATAGTCCAAATTTCCGGAAATAAATGTCCGGTTGCTATGCGCCAACGGGTCTTACGGAAGTTGCAGCTCCCTAGTGAAGATTGATTTCTCTGCCGCACACATGC
This sequence comes from Rhipicephalus sanguineus, assembly GCF_013339695.2. Classification (NCBI taxonomy): domain Eukaryota; kingdom Metazoa; phylum Arthropoda; class Arachnida; order Ixodida; family Ixodidae; genus Rhipicephalus; species Rhipicephalus sanguineus. The sequence goes on from NC_051178.1 coordinate 200,894,251, forward strand.
ACAGTAAACGTACAAACAATAGCGCGAAAACAGGCTCGCACGTATGTAAAATAAACAAACAAACAATGATACAAGCAAGCGCAAGTACACAATCAGCGACTGTGTTGCAGATCTCGCAAAAGGACTGAAATCAACGTGTCCAGATGTTCTGTGCGATTACGATTGCTGTGCCTTAGTATAAAAAAGAAAAGCAATTACTACGACGCCCTTACGATGTGCCTTCGGGGCCGGAAAAAGCAGAAAAAATAGCGCGACATTCAAGCGGTAATATTTCATTCTGGAAACAAGAAAAGAAGAGGAAACCCGGCGGCGCTATTTTGTTCTTGTTTCGCATTACTGTCTGTGGGCAACGCAAGCTGCATCTTGTCGCAGTCCTCTAAACATAGCCACCATGAGCATTAAACGATAACTTACTCACGCCCACATTGCGCGTCGACTGCGATTCAAGGGATCACTGGGTTGGTTCATGGAACACAGAATATGTCAGGCGAAGCGATCGGGAAGGAAACCACAGCGTAGAGATGAGATCCATTGATTACACACGACGGCTGTTGGAGTTGTAAATGTGCAGGGACGTTCAAAAGTTGCCAGGCCACGCGGACATAGGAATACATAGGATAGTGGCCTGAAACCTTTTGACCACCCCTGTACGTTTCGTTGCTTCGAGCGTTTAAGTTGTTTGCGCGGTGTTACGATGTTGGCACATCACCTCGCGCGAGTCGTACTCGCAGGTGCAACATAGGATGCGCTCCTTCAACCAGAAGTCACAATCTTTTGTTCTAGAAGGCTGGCGCAGCTATTTTTCAGTTATATATCTAATCTCGTGGTATTGTGGAACTCCCAGGGCGCAATGCTATGTTCGCACCCAACATCTTTTATTCTAAGTTTGCTATTGGACGTGCGAATATTCAATTTCAGCTTAACCCTGGCCTCAGTTGATCCCCAAGAGCTTCGATTCCTTTTTATCAACAGAGCTTTTTCTTTTTTCTTCTTGTCATGAAATACCGCAGTATACAATCAGAAATACCGCAGTATATCATTTGGGCACATGGGTATAGGGGAACATGATTACACAGAAGCGATTAAATAAAACGTCTCTCATAAAGGAGTCAGGGGTTGTCAGAAAAGGAGTGCTAAGTAGCACTCCTGTAAGTTTCAGCGTGGACGCTAGCTAGTGCCAGAGTCCAGAAATTCTCGACGTCTCGCTAACAGCACCAAAGTACGTCACTTCAAATGGTGTCACTTTGGCCTCGATAGCCGGAATGTTCGCTCTACATGCTGAGCACACAATCCACTGGCCTAGAGGAGCACGGACTCTCCGAGTCGCTTGTCCTGGCAGAGCAACTGAAGAATCGGCGCAGTAAGCTCAACTCTCGCGCTCGCTCTCAGCGCTCTCTTGCAGATCCAACATTTGAATTTCGCAAGCCGGCAACGAGAAGCGCGTGCGCGCAACGCGGCTGTTGCGTGCGGCGGTGTCGCCGTTGGCGTGCCACTAGGAGGGTCTCCGGACGCCCATGTCGATGCTGTCGAGGGTCTTGCGCGGCACCGAGCAGACGGGCGAGCTCTGGCGGCTGGTGTTGATGTCGGTGCCTTGTGTCGTCATCTCGGGGAGAAGGCCGCCCGCGCCTCGCGGGTGCGATCCGTCGACTGTCTTGTCCTGGTGGCAGCAACAGCACACTTGTTGCCTCAGTGCTTGCACCAGGTTGCGGTTGAAGAACAGGTAGATCCACGGGTTGACGCAGCTGTTGAGGCTGTTGAGCAGCATCAGGATGGTCACCGTGGCATCTGCGCCAGATGGAAAGAACACGAAGTTGTGAAGCCATTGGTTAGTTGGTGGGTTGTTCTGTAGTGACGTGGAGCAACCCACCGCAGGGCACCGGCCATGAAACGGACGGCACTTGTTTTAGAAATTAAATTGTTTTATATTGTTTATATTTATTATACATATTTATTCTTTATATTATATTTATTTATACTCTAAATATGTTTAGAAATAGGTAGTTTACAAGATAAACTCATTGATAAAATCTAGGAAAAACAGAAATAATAATAATAATAATAATAATAAACCAGTATGGTTGAAAAGGAGACTGAGATTAGATCACCTTAACATTCAATTCGCTTTGTCTCGCGTAGGAAATCACAAACGACATATCAACCGTTCCTTTGGCTAAAAGGCAGTACGGTAGCACCAAAAGAAAGATCCACCAATTGAACTGCCGACCAAAGCCAATGGACACAGAGAATTTGTGGCATCAATTTCGTATTTATTGCATTCTGCAGACTCCGCTTGCATGACCTTGTGTGAGGAGAAAGACTATCTTTATGTATATTATTGCGCCTATCTCGGCTAGTATTTCGCTTGTGTCGGCTCTTAATGGCCATACGGGGCCCGACCCAACTGCTAGCAAAGGGCGGCAGACCTTTGTAATGCTACATCCCGCTATAGCCTATTATAGCCACTATAGACACCGTGCCGTTGCAAATTAACATGACACGTGGCTGTTCTTCTGTAATGAACGCAAAACAAACGCCTGAGAAATTCTTGAACACGAGGTGTTGCTGGAGCTCAAGAGTTTCTCATCTCTTCAAGCCCCCATCTTTCCCTGAACTGCTGCTCTATTCGGTTTCATATAGGCAGTACAACGGGCATTACATTTGCTTTGGTTCTACGTGCAAGTATCAGTGTGACATTTTATGGAACACAGTCGTACCGACGAGACTCAATATGCGCGCAGCCTTTTTGCGCAAACTGTTCAATATACCTGTACAGTGAATATTGGCACATGAAGTTATATATGCAGTTGTGCATTGGCGATGAAGAATTAACTTCCGTAACAACTTCCGTGTTCAGCAACCTTCTGAAAGCAATTCTACATCTTCGAATGCGCGACATACTATAGTAAGCTGTCCCACCACATTTTACACTTGCTATATTCCTTAACCTTTAAGAAAAAAGTTAACTATACTGCTAGTTGATTGTCCTTTTTGCGCGTAAGAGCTGTTTTTCATCACAGGAGGATTGATATTTCAATTACATGAAAGCAGAGAACAGGGGTAACAGCAAGAATCATGCAAAAAGGCAGAGTGTCTGCAAAGAAATGAAAATGCGGCCTCGGAGAAAATTGTCGTGAGAGTTCCGTTGCACTTCGAAAAATTCCATCAACCTTGCCTAAATTCTCGAGCTTCAGGGTATAAATAGTGCTCTTTGCCGACAGTTTTAATTTTCCTTCTACTCTATCTTACTTTTTTCATTACCTTCTTTTTGTGCTGGCAAAAGTCAGCGGCTATAATAAATGCGGTTTTGCAATTGTTTAAATTACCGCTGGTATCAAGTTTGGGACGCTGTCATCTTCGCTCAAATGCTGTGACAGCTCATGAGTGATGCGGACTCTAATTATATCTAAATATCTGTCTAAATATGTAAGCGGACTCTAATTATATTTAAATATCTGACTAAACATGTTTTCTAAATATGCTGAAGGACGCAAGAGTCGATGGCAAAATGCAGGGAGTATGAAAGCATGCTGACTACTTGCGTGACGAGTGAGCATGAAATGTCAGTTTCGCCGCAAGGGCGAAGCAATGAATGCGACAGCAACAAATTGGCATGTTACACGAAGTAAGGCTAGCAGCTGACTCCTTTAGCATCCAAAGTGGCGTAACTCAACCAAACGCTGGCGTAAGGAAACGTGGTCACTGCAGCGAGCGAAGTGACCTTCGTTCTGTCTATCGCTTAAACGCAAATTAAGTTGTGAGAACATAGCACACTCAAAGGTGCGAGCCGTCTGCTGATCCCTATTAAGATAGGGCGCGCGTGACCATGCCCTGCCGATCAAGGTACGCAGCTTCTGCCGGAACGTAGTTCATAAATTTCTGGTTTGATGTCTAAAGCTTACAGTGATTTCAAAACGGCCGCCTCAGGCACATACCGCCATACGAGTTTCAACTCGGCGTGCACGTTTACATGAACTGCATTACGCAATAAACGACAAGAGGTGAGGTATATTCCATCGTCATCCACCTGCTTCACGACAACGTTCCAGTTCACACGGCGAGTGTTACGGAGGCTGCAGCAAAGGACTGTGGCTTCGAGGAGATGGATCACCCACCCAAAAGCCCACACCTGGTGCCCAGTGACTACTAGCTTTTCTCAAAGCTGAAGAAATGTATTCGAGGCGAAAATCTGCTGTTTATGAACGAGTGAAAAAAAAGCAGTCCGCTAACTCGTTGAAGACAAAACCTGAACTGCTTTTTATTGGGCCGACGGATCTTAGCTCAGAGGTGTGAAAGATGTGTCGAAGTGAATGGAGATTATATTAAAAAGTGACTCAGTTGTTTCATTTCTATCACCATGAAAAGTTAGTCAGGCCTAAAGCTTAAAGGGGTCGTGAAACGTCCTCCAAAAATTTTCAACTACGTGTGTATTCAGAATCCTGGCCGTCCATTTAGTACTATACATCGACTCGTTTGATGTGTGGGTTCGCTGAATTACTAAAAAAGAGCAATTTCGGTTTCCCCGCTCACGTTCCAGTCAACTGTGTAGCTGACGTCATTTTAAGACAGCCAATGAAAAGTCTCTGTCGTTGACAAAACATGGCGACGCAGCGATGTTTTTGAGTTTTAGTTGACCGTGGTTCGTAGCATCATACTGTTTAGATTGTGGTGCCGGCAACACCATAATAGCCACCATAACCATAACATCATGGACACACAGCGGGCGATGGCTGACCTTCCCGAACTGCAGCGTCGTCTGCTAGAGCGGAGTCGGCTGTTAGGCTTTGAGCCGTACGCCGACGCACCCATGCGGGTGCGAGACCGGCCATCGTCAGAGCAAGACAGCGGCAGCGGCGACGACGGTGAAGAAGCCTGCGCCGTGGAGGCACCTGTATCGACACCACGTGGAAAAACCTGCGCTAGCGGAAGCCCCGACCATGACCTCACACCTCCTGAGCTTTTTCGGTGGTGCGTCGAGCAAGAGGTTCTGCGTCGGTACGGCGTCACGCTTGAGGCGAGCGTTTTTTGTGTCCAGACCGAGACTCCGAAGGACATTGAGGTTGGTTTGGTAGTCTTCTGGCAGAAAGTGGTCGGAACACACGAAACCACTCTCTGAGCCCAGACCATCGGGGCCATCGCGGTTGATAGCTCGAAGCCACACTGCTCTGCGCTGTGGCTCGCTGGGCAGCTTGTGAAAGCGAACGTTGTTTGCACTTTCATAAGTTGTGCGGCACTGTCTGACGACGCACACAGTTGGCATAGCGAGGACTAAGCCACCGAGAACACACAGTAGACCACAACTTGCGACGCTGCACTGACTGCACCGACCGAGCCCAGCAAACCGACGGGAAGGCATGGATACACACGTGAAAGAGCCCGGATGTACTTGAAAGCGGAACCGAGCAGATCACTCACTGTGATTGTACAGCTTAGAACTCAGAGCGCCAAAATAGCTCTGCTGCTTTTTCTTTTTTTAGTATCCTATAATTATATTACTTCAGAGCAAAATAAAGCGAACGCTCTCTTTGTAACTTCTCTTAACATGACGTATCACTGACGTCACATTTTAGCGCTTTTAGCGGCCGACGGTCGCGCATGGTCGCTAGCGATCTCCAAAGAACACTGATTTCAAATGGGTGTCATTAATTACAGAATGGATATTGTGCCGAAATATTTCGGAATTGGTATGTCTAATCCGTATTAAATCAGGGAAAATTGCAACCGGGAAGTTTAATTTTCGTTTCATGACCCCTTTAAGGAATTGCCGATATATCCTACTATCCTAAAATAAATCGAGTAGCGAAAAAGCGCTTTTCTCTTCCTTTGCCTTCTGTTCCCGTTTGTCTTGTACATGTGCTGCAGAATTATAATGGATATTTACTGTATGCTATAACGAGGATAATCACAAAGAACTTACTCGTCGGCCTCCTTGCGATTAGATAGCACCACGATCAGTGCTGCCGACAACGCTTTTGCGGTCGTTTGAAAGTCCGGCTTTGTTCGCCGAAGCGGAAACAGCGACTGAGTAAATGGTTCAGTGTTTCCACATCTGCGCAGAACGTCTGCACGGATGAGTCAGCCATTCAAATGTGGTAGCATTTACTTAAGGCTCGAACCCACAGCCAACACAGCAGTGCTGCGTCAGTTAACGAGAAATTCGGCGGTAACTCCATGTGCAACAGCGTATGAATGTTACGTAAGCGACGGTTGAATCGGGACAATAGATTTAAAGATTGAATGTGGCATATTATACAGGCGTCCAATATGGTGGAGCTTCTTTGCAGCGTGCGCTCTTGATAATTGTATAAGCAGTGCCACATCGGGCAGTATTATCGTCAGAGCTCTCCCGAACGTTTTGCTTTTCACTGTCTTTCACTCGCTTGTTCACGAACGGTGCCGCGACGACCAGGAAACCAGAGGCTGTGTCGGGACAGGAGAGTATTGTTACACCTCGTATTATAACTTGCGCTATCGTAATGTAAATGACGCTCCGTGTGGGGCTGATTGAGAGGCATTTACGTACCGTCATTCCTGAACACCAAAGCCACTCCACAGCTTGATTATCATTACCGCAGCGTATAAGGTGCCCCTATATTTAGCGAAGGGCAATAATTTTCGCTCGAGCAGAGGGACCTCGTAGCTCCTCCGGTCAAAAGAATTACGAATCAATTTGTTACGGCGGCGCGCACCAAAGAGGATCCTCTCATAGCTTCAAAGCGTTTTAATCCCTCCGGGCAAAAAGCTTTCTCGGGGGATCACTTTACGCTGGAGTGGTATACCTACTGCATCATATCTTTGACGGAAGAAAAACGTTATGTAAGTTTTCCTACGTTAGTGACTCCACAAGGGTTGCGTCGCTACTTCATTTTTTTCCCTGCTACGTTATTCCCACAACTTCTGAGTTCTTCATCATTACTTAAACTTAGATAAGTGAGCAGATATGTAGGGTCGATGATGCTTACATATCCAAAGAATGGATAGCTACCTCGACCACTGCTTCGCCTTATATATGGCGTAGATACTGGTCAACATGATATGATTCTGCGAATGGCTCACAGCACCTGTGAAAATTGCCACAGCAATACCCAGATGAAAGAGAATGTTTAGAGTTGTACGTATGTCTTTTTGTTTTAACTATTCTGATGAGTCCAGCTGCTAGAAAGTTAATGACAGCGCCGCCCTACTTTAATCTCCTGCTGCGATTTCAGTTATACTCTACTCTATTTCCACTGTGCCAACGTGGGGCAACTCCCTCCGGTTCACTTTCGCGAAATGACGCAAAAGAAGCGCGAAACTCTTTTCTCCACTGCCATCTCGAATCGAACTACCCCTTTGCACAACACAGTTTTCGCGCTTAATTTCATAAAACTGTGTTAGCACACGGTAGAGCGACAGGCTGATTAATTAAGAGATTAGTATCCTAAAGAAACACCTGAGTTCCAAGTAGTAGCGAGTGATCTTAATCTCTTTTCTCAAACAGTGCACGTGTAATCCTCACGGGTGCTTGTCTATGTTATCGATTTGTTGAACGCTCTACTTTGACTGCCGCTAACCTGCAGATAATAATAGCATAACATGTTTTTCCCTTTGCGGTCACGTCGGACTTCATTCGAACGTTCAGTGCGAGCTTTTCTTCGAAGGCACGCCCATTGCTTCTTTTAAGTCGCACTTTTTTGAGCATCGGGTTCGTTTGTACTGGCGCATACATAACCCCTCTCTACAGCATGCATACACTTATGCGATTTGTCGTTTATTGCGCGCAGGTGCTCTGGGAATTCCTTAAGTAATCCACTGACTTCAAACACGTAAGTTATAGTCAGAGGATATCGTTACAGAAAAATGAGCAGCGCACACAGAGTTCTGATAACAATGTTAACGCGCTGTGTTTTGTTGAGGTGACTTTCGGGGCTTCCTATCAACAAAAGTAGACGTGCACTTCCCCTTAAAAGTTCGCTGCTTTGACGGCAGCAACGTCTCTGTTGCTTTATTTCTTTCATCTGTACTTAGAATCGCTCGCTAGCTCGTCTTGTTAGCTAGCTGAAGTAGGGCAATTTGTGCGCATGCATAATTTTATCCCGAAGGATCGCTCTTGACTTTTAGTCGTGTTACGTCGCAGGAGCACGTTCATAGAATGAACATAGCGTGCATGATTGTCCCGGTTCATGTCTTCACTTCATGAACTAGACAATGGGAGCCACCAGCCTAAAAATGATTTGAAGAAAAGAAGGACAGGAGAGAATTAGGAAAGACGATGCGTGCATTCTCCGCATTGTGGAGGCACATTTCTTCTCATGTGATCTCCTTTCAACGACGTTAACGAATCGAGTGCGTTGACAAAAGGCGGACGACGTTCATTTATCGCCTCATTTGGTTCTCGTTTTTCTAAATAGCTAATTAGAGCACCGGCATCTGTTTTTCGTTGAAGTTTTCTGTGTGTATTGTGCTGTTGCTACTGCGTTATATTTTTATTACGCGCACGTACTCTGCGGCCATATGTACACCTCCGCTCTTTACGAACAAAGGTGCACGTTCAAAGTTCAAAGCACCCGAAGTACTCAAAATTCAAGAGACAGTCATCCGCCATGTCAACATAAAAAAAAATACTCAAAGTAGGAGTGAATAATGCTTGAAAAGATTAGGTAGAGGCTAACGAGCCAAATCGAAAGACTGAAGAATTACCTCTACCGGTCGAACTCTCCTAAGAGAACTAGCTTAGTCTAGTTTAGTTTAGTTTAGTTTAGTTTAGTTTAGTTCAAACAAGCACTCCTACCACGCAACTAAGCAATGAATACATTCTCTAGGAAGAAAGCAAGCGTCCACAACGTCTATCTTCCCAGAGAGCAAATGTACACCAAGCTGAACGACAGTAGAAAAAGTAAAAAACAAAACAAAACAAAACGAGCGTAAGTATTCTAAATCGCAGTGAAAAGAAGGAGACTCATTACGTATGCGCGCTGTCCTTGAGAAATCAATAGGAAAAAGCAGCGCAGCACATGAGCGCTGCTAGGCGACCTAAATACAGTCATATGGAACCGTATGCCTAAGCACCGGCTCCGCCGTGTCGTTTTCAGGGCTTCTCGATCTCAGGTCAATTATTGATCCTGATTAGCGTTCAGTCAGGATCAAACTCTGAATGTCTCGTTGACTCTTGGAGACGAGACCAGTGTCGCTATAGACAACTTATACCATTACTGATTTAATTATTGTTTATTTTTATTTATTTATTTATTTCGGTATACTGCAGACCTTCTCGGTCCAAGCAGGAGTGGTAGTACATAAAATGGTTACGATTGTGTCGAAAGTGACGAATACATTCCAGATAATATTTCAATGCTGGACAACAGTTTCAAAGATACACTTCTTAGATAACATGCGAGCACAATTCAAAAATGTAACATACTAATTAGAAGAAAAGATATCGCCGATTTCCCGAGCAAAAGATTATACCCTTTCACAGTTCACCGCATATGATGGTAGACTATTCCAGTACGCATTACGAAACTCTCAAGATTCATCACCGCGTCAAAGAAAAAGGCCACGAGGTTGACTTTCAGTGGCTACCTGGTCGTTGCGAGATCAGCGGCAATGTTTCCGCAGACAACGCTGCTCGCACATCCCATCAAGAAGAGACCACCGTTCCGATTCCTCTTTCCAGGACAGACGCTGCGAGGCAGCTTCGTCACCTGGCACCTAGTCTCTGTTTGGCGGAGTGGAACATGCCAAGTATAAGACGTACGAGACTCCACCAAATAAACCCTACGCTGGAACTCCGACCTCCATCCGGACTTCGTCGACGTGAAGCTTCACTTCTCTGTCGGCTTTGGTTGGGAGTTGCCTTCACGAAGGCATACACAACATTAATTGTAATCACCAACAGTGCGGCATGCGAGGTCTGCAGCACTGAGGAAGACATCGACCATCTGCTCTGCCGCTGCCCTCGATTTGCCTCTGAAAGACGAACTCTTTCTGATGCGATGCGACGATTGGACGACCGGCCGCTCTCCGTGCAGATGCTTCTGGAGCACCGTCCCCATCGCTCGTCAGCCCACAAGGCAGTTAAAGCATTTTTGTGTTTTTTAAAGACTACGGGCCTGTGTGAACGCTTGCGAGCGCTTGTGACTATTTTTACGGTACCACTGCCACATACGTGTCAGTGAATTTATTGATCATTTCCTTTTTTTTCGCTCCCCCCCTTTCTCTGTCTCTCCCATCTTTCCGCTCCCCTTCCCTTTACCCCGGCGTAGGGTAGCCAACCGGACTGCTGTCTGGTTAACCTCCCTGCCTTCTCCCTTTCGTATTCCCTTCCTTCCTATTGATGATGGAAAAACAGAGCTTTGATGAATGTTGTTGTGACTTTTAGGCAGCCGTATTGTCTTGTTGTGGCTAGTTCCTGAGGAGTGTCTGTGGGGTTCAAGGAGGTGTTCTGTTCTGGATATTTTACGATGCTCATGATACAAATTATACGAAAATTTCAGTTTGCAAATTATTCTACGTTGGTCAAGACAACACAGTTCGGCTTTTTTTACGCAGAGCGGTAACACTGGTATGCCTGGAATAACTTGAAAACACAAATCGGACTGCTACATTTTGGACTCGCTCAATTTTGTTTATGAAAAATTTGTGATGTGGACTCCAAATGATGCCGGCATACTCTAGTGCGGGCCTAATCAGTGTCTTATACGCAGTTAGCTTAACCTCAGGTGGAACGTTCCGTAGTTTTCTCTTGAGAAACGACAGCTTTCTTTGCGCTTTCGAGCAAATAGCCGCTATATGCGGTTCCCCACTTAGGTTGGATGTTAATATAACTCCCAAGTATTTTACCTCATTACTTTTGGCGATTTACGAATTTGCTAATCTATATGGAAAGTTAAGAGGCTTTTTCTTATTTGTAAAGCTTATGGCTACAGTCTTTTTTTGCGTTTAGTGTCATTCCCCATTGAGAACACCATGCCTGAATTTTTTGTAGCGAGTGATTAAGTTTAACCTGGTCCTCAGTTTGACTTACCGTCGTATACACGACGCAGTCATCGGCGAAAAGCCTTATTTGAATGGATGGGTCGACGCAAAAAGAAATTTCATTAATATAGATGAGAATAATCGCTTAATAATCGCTGATGATTCAACTGAATGACATCCCCGTCTAAGACCTTCTTGACAAAGTAAGCTGACACCGACACTTCAATGGGAAAAGTCGCCCTCCTAGAGAAAGTTCAGCCGAAGCGTACGAACGCCGACACAGAGACCTAGAAACATACTATTTTAAGTAAGAGACGACCGTCTACCGTGGGTTCAATGATGGAAACAATTAAACGAATAAGACTGGGGAAAGTCGACTGCTTTTATTTCCCGACAAAAGAGAGACGGAGAGGTCGCAAAACGCTGTGCAACTAAAGAGGTAAGGACGATCATTTGTACTTTAACGATTATCGTACTTTCCCCAAATTAAGCCCGAGCGCGCGACCCTTATTTCTCTTGGAAATTCGGAACTTCTTCGTTTTAACGAGTAATGGCATATATACTGCCTGGGGCCTCGCTGTCAGCTAGCAAGTTCTGCTCAGCCGTGCCAATCTTCGCGAACTACATGCACCGTCATTCGACGTCGGAATTGGGCGCGATGCGAGAACCCTTCCCGCTTTCTTCCTTTCTCTTCGCTCGTGCTTCTTCTAACTCTTCTGATCTTCACTCGCACATTGCGGGAGTTAAGCCGTGGTATCGACTGTTCAACCTTTTCTCAGTTGGGAATGGACGCGCAAACGAGCGAAAGTCAAATGGCATTTTAATGTACAGCGAACTCTAATAAAAGGCGATGCTTCTGGACGAAATAGAATTTCGCTGCATTGGAAAGCGCTTGTTGTTTCTCTCTTACTTTCTTGGAGACTATTGGAGCCCAATGATTGCGGTGGCATAGCAGACTTCAATTTCGATTTCAATTTATTGCCGGCACTTCGTGCTTGAGAATTTGATGAAGCACTGCAAAAAAATAACTTGCGAAGCTTGCACTAAGTCGAGCGAGGCCGGGTCACAGCAGAGCTGGTGGCCACGTTTCAGCTTCTATCGTTAACCATCTGTAATGGCTTGGGCGGTCATTGAGCCAGTTCATGATGATGATAATTTTCTATCTGCGACGCACGACAAACCTTGACCATAACAGCTCTACAGCAAAATTCCTATGGCGCTTATGTGCCACAGAAATTTAGCAAATCCCATTACGTTTCAGCTTCTGTTGTTAACCATCTGTTAGAATGCTTGGGCGGTAACTGAACGCGTACTGATTCATGATGATGATAACTTTCTATCTACGACACATGGCAAACCTCGGCCAACTCTGCTGTTAAAAAAGGGGCGGAGCTTGCACTAAGCCGCGCAAGGCTTCAAACAGCGAAACTGGACGATATTTAAAGACTAATTTGGTTGCTTCTAGGCTGTTTCTAGGCCTTAGCTATAGGTGATGCAGGTTGTTTCTAGGTTGTGTCTAGGTCGTAGCTAGGCTTTAACTAGGGTATGCTAGGCCGTTTCTAGGTTCATTCTCAGCGCAGAGAGGTTCGAGTTACACAACAGACAGTCACAGACACGACACGGATGTCCAAACTTCAGAGAAAGAACCTCGCGCTGAAACCAAGGCTTTGCACCTCTCATAGATCTACGGGCACGTCGTCGTTGGCGTGGGCCTTCCATCGCTTCGGAGTCTTCTCGCAGCCGCCGTTGCCTTTCCCGTTCCCTAGTATTCTCTCGTCGTACCTACTCGGGGTCTTCTGCTCGCTGCCGTCGCTTCTCAGCCATTTGATGGGCAAACGGTTGCCTTCTTCATTTTTAGTGGACCACTGCTGAGTAGTGGTATTTACTCAATTTCTGTGGCACACACCCGTTTATGTTGATGATAGTTTCGTGATGCGAGATACAAGAAACGATTTGATAAACAGCTTCGCTGTTAAAAGTTTGTCACTCGACAGCTGTACGCTTACAGGCATGCAGTCAACGGCAGGGCGACAGGAACATCTATGAGAAGAAAATATTTGTACATTACACAAGTAAACGTGTGTGCAAGCAACGTTGCTTGATGGATGCGAGGAATAAACGCGAACAAGCAAAGAAAGTACATAAGGACGAAAGAGAATTCGTGCCTCATTTTATAAAATGATGCAATTTAGCTGGGTTTCATGATAACGTAGTGATAAAACAAGCACAACGGCTTAGAAAATAGAATTAGAAACCACATTGTCTCACCTCAGGGATATTTACACCAAAAGAAAGAAATTAAGTCTGTGTAAGTGAATTAGGAGTTATAATTATAAAAAACGAGACAGCCTTTTTTGGAGAACTGTTCTGTATAAGTCTTAAAAAGTATTAATGTATGGTCGAGAGCTTAAACAACAACGGCCGAACGCGGTACAAATTCAGCAAGGTAAATTTATTGTGACATTTAAATATTCCTAGTTTATACACGACCCCGACAACGGACTTAGCATAACTCAAAATCCGAACAAGGCGGCCGCGCGTTATCGCGACGCCTGACGTATATGAGTGCCTTCAACGGCCGTCGTTTCGTGAGCCCACCACGTGCGGGCAAACTTCCTTTACGATCACTGACTTTTTACAACGTCTCAAAAACAAGACAACACTGCAAGCTCACGACGCTTCTTGAGTTTTTATATTGGGCGTATCCTGTGAGATTTTATCTTGTACATCTACTCGCCAGCCCACCAAGCCATTCTGGACATTTATCATGACGGCACCGCACCGTCAAATTTTGTGGGCGTGTCGAGGAACAAGTTCCCGTTTTGAATTTCACCGTTCCTCTCGCATCGAAGCGAACGGCGGCATTCACGCGTCGTTTCCTGCGGCTGGCGGGGAGCAGCGTGAAGTTGTCAGCGACCCAGCCACCGCGAAGGGCGTCGGGCGCAGCTGGTTCTTCGGTGTCCAGCGCCTCACCGATCACGTAAAGGAAAAGAAATGTAAAGATCTACGCAGCGATGGAGGCCGCAAGTATGAAGTGTAGTATATCATGTGTGGGACGAACCTGTGGAGAATACAAGCGGTTCTTATTTCTCAGCTTTTTTTTTTTCCTTGTTTGACTGGGCAGAGGGCGGAAGAATGCAGGAAGCTGGAAAGGGTACGCGTGCGCCTGTTCGGGTTCCATTTCCTTGCAACAAACGCGCTGCGTCGGTTTTTCTTTCTTTCTTTCTTTCTTTCTTTCTTTCTTTCTTTCTTTCTTTCTTTCTTTCTTTCTTTCTTTCTTTCTTTCTTTCTTTCTTTCTTTCTTTCTTTCTTTCTTTCTTTCTTTCTTTCTTTCTTCTTCTTTTCTTTCTTCTTTCTTTCTTTGCTTGCTTTGTTTTTTGAACGCACTCGCATAAACTTTTCTGCTGGTCACGTTATCCGTGGCGACAGACTGCAGGGCTTATTCGGGATGGGCCGTTAGTTTCGTCATCATTTCCTTCGGCTCCCGCTGTAGGTAGGCTGTACCCTACCGGACACAGTGAAAGATGCCCATTCGGCACCTTGGCTTTGGCATACGGGTGCAACACAGCGTGATGGTAGAAAGCACAGGGAAAACGCTGCTGTTTGTCTTGCTGTTCTTTCTACTATACTTCGAACTTATGTGAAAAAAAAAATATATATATATATATATATATATATATATATATATATATATATATATCACAGAAGTCCGCTCCTCGTGCGGTGTCTGGTCCCGCAAGACAGCGCTCGTCAGCACATATTCCCCCTATACGTGCACTTAAAATGCCAGTGTTGCTTACATTGCTTGCCATCATCACTTTTGTGTCTGGCGAGTATGCAATACCCACCAGAAGGTTCGTTGCTATTCAGTCAAGGCGATGAGAACCTCACGCTGTCCTCTTCACCCACGCAAAATTTTTCTCTTTTATATTTTCATAGAGGGAATCTTTCTTGTCCTGTGTAACCTCCTTGGAATTCTGGTTCAAGGCGCTAGGCTCAGCGGCTACGTCAGTAAGCAGTCTTACGAAATTTTGAGCCTGTAAGCCTCTTGAACCCAAAGATAGAACGGCAGCATGGGCTATAGTTGGTGATATGTCGATTTTGAACCCAAAGGTTTTTTTTCCGCGCGTATTGTAAAAACGCTGGTGGCAGTTTCCGCATAGCATTACAAGTAGGCAACGCGTACAGCAATCTGGTCTCGTATTTCAATCAATTGTATTGCAATGAAATCTCCCAAGTCAGTGCAACATGGCCGGCAGCCTTAAAGATACTCGGTGTTTTTGCGGCAAACTAGACACCTAAAAGCACCGACCACCGCCGTTGCGCTTGCGCATGTGGTATCAATATCTTATTAAAGCTCTGTGTTGCAACCACTTTTTAAAATATTTTAAACCCGTCGCGGGACGCAAGCACCATGTGCTGTGGTTATAAGAAAACAGTTCCTAGAAGCCGGTGTGAGCGTCTGTGGTGTTTATCACTGATGCAATATATAATCTATTATAAATAGATGGTGTAAGTAATAGCGTCTGGAAATGCTTAATAAATATGAAAAAAAGAAGTAGAAGTAAAGCAATAAATAGGGCCGCTTATTCCCAAATAATACGTACAAACAACAAGGGCAACATAATAAGTGACAATGAAACTACGACACAGTGCTGTAGTCTACAGACATGCTATACGCAACAGTTCTGCGGCTGTGTCGCACCAGATCGAGATGACGCTCTGTGAATCCGGACTGGTGGCCTCGGGAAGCCCACCTGGCAACGTTTGACACGCGAACTCTCTCTCCTTCGAAATAGAGAGAGAGAGAGGGAGAGAGAGAAGTCCACCGTAATTGACAAGACAAGTCCGCTTCTCGAAACGTCGGCTCTAGCGACACCCGTGTTCATGAATTCTCATCTCTTCAAGCTTACATCTTCCTCTGAATAGCTGCCTTTTTTTTCTAACTAATCGCCGTTTCCCGACGCTGCGCGCGCAGCGGTCTAGAGTGTTCCCGACCATTTTCTTTATTACGGTATACTCATGGAATATCTCCAACGACACTGACAGGCAGCGCTGCACACTGTCTGTCGTTCCAGGCGATCTGGTTTATTAAAGCCGAGGAATAGACAGAGGGGCGACTATAGGGATTTCACGATGGTGGACACCGCGGTTTTTTTGTCGCCGTTGAACGAATGCTTCCGCGCGCTGCTCGATGAAAACTAGTTTTTCTGTTGTATACGCCTGCTGTCGATTGTATCCAGAGTACTGCAAACCAATCCCGGGCTGCGCGCGAGATTCAATTTCTTTTGTTGAAAGGAAACGGGACGGTAGCTGAGGTGTCTATATAAAAACACAATCAGTACAAGAGCAAAACAAAAGGCGAACACAAACAACTGTAAAAAGGAAAGAATTAACGGAGGTGAAGTACGACGTAGTACCTTTAATGGGCATCTGTGTACCGCCAACCTTGTATACACCGACCACCACCTCGGGAAATATGAGCACTTTAGAAGGAAAGTTTGGGAGTGTTGGTGTTTCATTGTTCTGCAGAAACCATAGTGCAAAAAAATTAGACACGAACTGAAGATGAGATAAAGACAGGACTCGCGTTTTGTTCATCTTTTTTTTTTTTTGCTCTATGGTTTCTGCAGTACAAGTATATGAGCAATCGGTTGCAGTGTTTTCTGCTTCTGCAAAGGCACGAAACACTGCACCCAACTGTTTATGATTCGCAGTCAATATTGGCTTTCTCGTCGGCCTTGGGACGATGCTCCAACGCTCGCGAAAGATAAAACTTTCGTGCAAGTGTCCCACGTCTCAGACTAGCGTATAGCAGCCCTACACCAAAAGTGTCGCGCAACAGCTGACATGTTCTCTAGTTACATTCCATTAAATTGTAGGTCTCGCGTCAAAACTCGCGGATATACAGAACACAGACGCTGTATACACTTCGACTGCCTTGTCCGTATATTAAGCGTTGGGATATTCTCGCCACTGTTCGCGCAGCTTTTCTTCTCTTCTTCTTTCTTCATTTATCCTCCGTAATTTAGTTGCGAGAGCGATCGTCAGCAGCAAACGCACAAGCAACAATGGTCCGAGTCGGAGCGCGATAATAAATGACGTAGAATGAGGGGTCCGAACGCGGCGCGACGCAGGGTCTGTTACCATGCAGTAATCAGCGTTATTAATGACACGGTCATTACATAGCTGAAATCGCTATGAAAAATGCCAGCCAACTACAGAGAAAAATGGTGCAGTTTCACCCGTATCGCGAAGCACGTAACTAGCGCTGCACTGCGCGCGATAAATCATTTGTTGTTTCGTGCTGTATGTGAGATGTGCGCTATGCAATTTCATGTGAGTAATAAACAAAAAGTAAGCACGATGTGTTCACCTCTAGAAAGCAAAGATATTCTGCAGACACACCTAACTACATATTCTCATCAGTGGCGATTTGAATAAGGCGCCTGATGCAAGCCATCCGGCAGTCCGTTTCGGTGGCACAGTGGTTACGGTGCTCGGCTGTTGGCCCGAAAGTCGCTGGCTCGATCCCCGCCACGGCGATCGCATTTCCATGGATCAAAGTGCTGGAGGTCCGTGTACTGTGCAATGTCAGTAGAGGTTTAAAAACACCAGGTGGTCAAAATCTGCGAAGCCCTCCACTACGGTGCGCCTCATAATCATACCGTGGTTTTGGTACATAAAACCCCAGACATTATTATTGCAAGCCATCCGGCAAAAGAACGTCCATGGACTTTAGTGAAGCATAAATTGAACTTTAGTGAAGCATAAAACGCTCCTTGTGAAATTCTGGTTCATCCGAAGGGCTGCTTTTTGTTACTGCCAACTGTCGGCAGTGTCCACGTGACGACACCAAATGTCACTTTTTTTATAGATAAACTATAGAGGCACTTTTTCTTTCTTTTTCTTCTTCTTTTTTATCTGTTCCTTGCTTTCTTCCTTTCTTGAAGAGATTGGTGGACGAACGCTTTGCAAAGACTTAAACATCCCGTCATTTCAATCCGATTTCTACCGCTTAAGAACACTGGAGGTCCTCCACGGGACGTTTTGATGCTCCTGGGTAAATAGTCTCTGGAAATGTATAGCACGTCTAATCGACGTGCGGAATGTCGGCAATCTGAAAGATATCTCTTTTTTTTTTGCATAAAAACTCACTTTATGTACGAAGAACGTATGCAGCGCGGGAACATCTGCCGGACTAGATGATATCATTGTGTGCACGTGTGTTTTTTATATAGGGAGGTTCCAATATTCACCGTAAATCACTAAGTCGAAAGCTAAGCGCACAGCGGCCGGTCTCAATTTAATTCTGACGAATAAGACAAAATCGAAAGCTTCGCGAGGATGACATCGAAGGCCAAAAAAAAAAAGAAAGAAAACGATGCAGGGCGTCATGCTGTTCGAACAATATGGTGGCCGAACAGAACGCTTGCAACTGGCTATAGGAAAGCCGTCTGCTCAAAGGAAAACGTAGTCGCGCTTTCTTGCGCGCTAAATGTAAGCTGCGTTGTGTTTTTCATGTGTTCGTACGCGAAAGATGTTTAACGAATAACAATGTTTATGTGCTTTCCTTAGCTTTTTCTTGACGATCCCACGTAGTGTCAGTCGTAATCCAGACGTATTCAATTACTCGGATGACTCGGCCTTGAAGCTACTTTCTAAGCAGCAGCGTAGGCTGTCTACGATTCTCTCCAAAATAACAATCCGAATTTGCACATCAGTTGTGCATGTCGCGTGATACATTCCTCGTCTCTTACTCTTTCTGTGAACAGCTGTGTAGTGGTGCTATCTATTGCGTGTGTCTTGTGCTGTTTCTTTTCCTGTTGTTTAAACTATATGTATATGATACCGTTTAATTCGTTCTCGTTGCAAGTATAGGACTCCCTCGTCTACACTTTCTACACATAAAATCCTTTTGTGCGTCAACGTGCCGGAAGTTCTGGCCACGCGAGCGCAATGCAGTACATCGTTCAAAAGGCCTTTTGTCTCTCTGCTTATCTCAGCGGAAGGACAATTTGCGATCCAAGTTAACGCCACAGTGTGCACGATCAATCTTCTCCGCTCACAAATGTCAGCTTCCTCCTTATCTCATTTCCTCCGTTATCTGCTACGCGCTTTGCATCCGCTGTCGGCGTCGCTTGTACGCTCAAGCTTTAACAGCACCGAGGTTAATCGATCCTTGTCACTTGTCGCCCTATAGACAGCGTTATCACAAGTACGTGGGCCTAAAGGCTCGACAGGGGCATTTAAAAACATGATCGTCTCGAAGTCTATACCTGCTGCCTTTGTAGCAGTTATTTACGGTAAAGCAGTAGGCTGCTTGGAAGGGTTGAATGTATAGAATACGAAAGTTGTTGTGGACGATACCCGGGCCACTTATTAATGGATGTAAACGAGCGCAACTTGCGAGCTTGTGGGAGAGGTAAAACCTGTGAATATATAATAGAAACCTTCGCCTACGCTCCGTAGGCCACGCTTCAATACATCTTTAAGGGTTATTAACTTGAACGCCACCAACTTTGAGTTTATAACGAGTGAGCGAAACTGTCGTCGCTCCTGGCTGCGTGATTTTTTTATTCTTCTGTCACATGTTTGCGTCAGCTCATAAGCCGCGCACGACGCGTTTGACAATCTAGATCTTCCAGTTTATACGCACTGTAATTGAGTTTGGCAGTAACGTTTGTGCTAAGGGCTCTGGCAGGCAACCTACCTTTGTGGCAGTTGCGCAAAATCGCTTCAATTTCGCATCAACTTTCATCATTACGTGCGCATTTTTTACCGTGTTTTCGCAACACGCCACACTTTCTCGCCACACTTCAGTCCCTCCAGTCCTCCAGTTGAGCAAACGCTGCGCGATGTTACGTTTGGCCTGAAAATTCATCGAGGCAGACGCCATTGAGCGTACAGCTGTCTGCCAGAATGCTGCCTTCCCCTCCGTATCGGCGCTTAGACGGAGGCAGGAACGCCAATTCTTCCTGGAGGAGCCTATGCCGAGCGAACGAGCAGTGTTACGAGCGGCGACGTTGGCCGACGCGGACTCGTGGGGTAGCGTGGAGCTGAGCGGCGGGAGACGTACCGCAGGCCCAGGGACGTCCAGAACAGCAGGAAGCCGAGGCAGAGAGACTGGCGTTGAGGAAACTTAACAGAGGTTTATTTACAACATCATAGAGGACAGGATCGTCAGAACGACATCTAGTCCGATCGATCCGTGCCGAGCAGACGCTCTGCTGCTCCTTAAACACGCTTCAATACAAAGACAGGGAAACTCCTTATGCGGCAAATGTCCAATCACAAACGTGCATGCCCTTGAAGCTGCATAACTATAGCTCCTTATGCGGCAAATGTCCAATCACAAACGTGCATGCCTTTGAAGCTGCATAACTATAGCTCCTTATGCGGCAAATGTCCAATCACAAACGTGCAGGCCTTTGGAGGGTCCGTCTCTTCGGCACATAGGTCACCGCCCCCAGGATGGCACTCCAGAGACCACTGCCCTTTCACTCTTCACGTCCGACCAGTTCGGAAGGGGGGGGGGGGGGGGGACAATGTCACCTGGGTTCTGATAATCCCTTTACGAACAAAGGCACCAGCCTTAGCCAAAAGCACACTCGATGCAAATACGCGTTCCACGGAGGGGTCCCGCGTGTAGCAGCCAGCTTCCCGTCGAAGCGCTCAGTTCAGGGAAAAGGCAGCAGGTGTAGGTGTCTAATCCGTTCTTCGAAGTGAGGGGGGGGGGAGTCCAAGAAGCAGGAAAACTCGTTCGGAGACAGCTGGCCCAGGACCCTCGCATTTGCTTTGTAACAGCAGGTCGCCGTGGACGGATTTCCCAGAAAAAGGACGTCGGAATTCGGAGACCCCTTTTTGGCTTGTTGTTCTCTGCGTGAGATAGCACCGCGGGAGAGTTTCTCACCCAGCCACATCTGCCTTCTACCCTACCGCAGCAGGGAAATTTAACCCGTGCCGGAGGTTGCGGTCTGCGTGTTTTCCGGAATTCGACACACCTGCTTTATCGTGCGTTTTGGTCAGCGTGGGACTGCGCCGTTGAAGACGCTCCCATCAACCCAGGTGGGGCCTTCACCCGAGGCAGCCATCATTCAACGCTTCTTCCAAGTATTACTGGCAGTGGAAGCGGAGGTCATCGGCCCTTTCCCCTTTGGACTGAAACTCCTCGCCGACCTTCTCACCTACGAGTCTTCGGGGCGTGGCGAGTGTATTGTGTGACTCTTTGCCTCCTTTCGGGAGGCCGGACGCCAAGACGACAGGTCACCGGATTGGCGGGAGACGCTGACACCGGTTTGCCCGTGCTTCTGCAGTGACGGTCTCGGGGCTATAAAAGCCGAAGACTTTTGACGTCATTTCTCTGCTCTCTCTTTTCACTCCAATCTCTTAACCATGTAAATAAATCTACGTTCCTTCTTGAAAGAACGCGCCTCCTCACTGGGAACCTTCGGCTATGGGGACGGACGGCGGGAGCCAGCTACCGTAACGAGACCCGCCGTACCCCACTCCTTACAACTGGTTGGCAGCGGTGAGATGGACCTTGCGACATGGTGCTGCGTTTGTGGTGAGTGCTTGGTCTTTGCTATGACTTTCCAGGCTTCATTTTGCGTTTACACTTGAGTAGTGTAGAAGCTGGATTGTGTTTTGTGGGTTAGGTAGATCACCTAGTTATGCGTAACGAGTGAGTTTGAGGGATCACCTAATTATGTGTGAGCAGGACCAAAGTAAAGCGGCAGCCATGGATTTGAGGACGATGCTGAAAGATGAACTTTTGTTTGTGTGCGAACATCTCGGCATCAAAGTAGAGAAAAAAATGGCAAGGACTAATATGTGGAAGCTGATTATTAGGGAATCCAGTGAGGAGGACATTAACGGCGCGTTAATAGCTTTCAAAAGGTTTGAAGAGCGAGAAAAGAGAAGAGAGGAGAGAGAAAAACAAGAGAAAGAAAGAGAAAAGAAAGAAAGAGATGAACGCGAGCGAGCCTTAGACGAAGAGATTGAAAGGTTGGAGCGTAAAGTTGAGGTAATGCGGCGAAGTCAGACGTCCGCAGAGGTTGCGCACGAAAGGTGCGAAGAAGTGGCGAGTGCGGTGCACTTCAAAGCCACTGAGATAGCCGCTTTTTGTGAGGTACCACAAATGAAAGGTACGCGTCTCTACGAGTGCGACATGCGCACGGAGCCTTCTGCGGAGAAACCCGAGAGACAGGTCGCGGATAGTGAAATTGCGCCTGATAAATGTACGCGTTTCTCTGATTGTGCGAAGGCCGAGCAAATAGAAGACGAGACCGCGGCTGGTATCGAGTCTGAAAGGATTCCGAAAGGCATTCCGTGTGGGACCGAGGCTGGTTCCAACCGCCCTAATAGGGTCATCGAGGAGTTGGAGACTTCCCTCGCACCCCAACACGTGAATGGCCTTCCGGAAGTCGAGGGAGAAGAGGACAACGCTAGTCCTAAACGTAGCAGTGACGCGACGCTCCAGAAAGACAGCACTATCACAGAGAGCCTCTCTAAAAAAGTTCCTTTTGATAGCGGAGGAAATACCCCAGAGTGTGAGAGGGTAGAGAGCCATACTGTCGAGAAGGGCCCAGCTGTAGTTGTTGCAAATGAGAGCACAGATCAATTGGCCCGACAGTGCAACGGAGCGGAGAAGTCGAATGACTTAAGCAAGAGAGAAAGTGGCGCACAAGCATCCATGAGTTGTGAAGATGCCGATGTCGCATTCCTGAGTGAAGTCCACCGTAATCGGGGAAAGGTTCGCAAACGTCGCCGAAAAAGAAAAAAGCGGACTCGTGCGGCGCCGCGAAGTGTTGAGACAGGTGGCACACGGCAGAGCGAAACACAGGACAGGCGAGCGGGTAGTTTGAGAAAACGTCCTTTGAGGCGTACAGTTGGGTGCAAGCGATCGCCGCAGCGCAGAAAGAAAAAGGACAGGTCATCGGGCAGTTCAGGGAAACGTCCTTCGGGGCGCGCAGTAAGGTGCAAGCGGCGAAAAGGGGGAAGCAGGGGAGAACAATGCGCATCTCCACGACGGAGGGTGCCTTCGACAGGTACAAGTTTGCGGGGACAACCATGTCAAGGTGTTCCTAGACGCAAGGCAGGAGGAGCAGATCGCCGAGCGAGAGCAAACAAAAGGAGAGGATTGCCACTCTTTCCCCCGCGTCTCTGGCATCCCCTTCGCCTTTGTGAAGGAAGCAGTCTGAATTCCCGAATGACGCGTGACGGAGAAGTAGAGCTAATGGCGTGCGCTCATTGTAGTCTCTGGCGATCTGAAATGCCGCCAAGACCGCGACCGCCACGAGTACGACTAAAAAGGGGAAGAAAGCTGTGAGCTTGTCGGAGAATGTAACAGTTTGTTGAAAGAATTTTTTTTTTTGTAAGGCTATTCTAGTTTGATGTAGTGTTCTTTTGTTATCTCCGCGACTAGTTTAGCTAAGCAGTTTCTTACTTTTGGGTATTTTTAAGCGGTGTATGTGTTTCTTTTATTGAGCCTATAAGCATTGTGCGAAATAGTTTGGGCGCAATATTATAGTAACTTGTGCGGAAGCTGTGACCCGCACGGAAGTGAGCTGACTGCGTAAGATGAGTCACGGCAGTCATGAGTGAATATTGGTACGACCGCTAATTGTGAAACAGTGGTAGCGTTTGTCGAGCGGAAGCGAATTTCACTTGTTTGTTTTTTATGTATAGCGCGAAGTATAGTATACCGTCACCCATTTTAAGGGAGCCATTGAGCAATTTTGAGGAAGGTTTTATAGTGAAACCAAAGCGGTTTTTGAAATGCTCAGGTTTGGCGCTGAATGTGGCTATTTTAGTGGACCACTGTCAGGATTGACAAGCATGTTGGTCCGGAGGTTCAGCACGAATCTAACGCAGATTACGTCAGGTGTTCCCGAGGTGTACGGCATTAAGAGTTATTTTCTTTGCGTGTTGTTTTTCGTGAACATTTAGGTTCTGTCGCGTGTTTAGAGAAGTTGAGTTTCTAGGGATGTGGCGTATGGCTAATGGGGTGGTTTAATGCTTCAGCGCTCTATGAATACGAGCAGTGTAGAGCTAAAGAGCACAGCAGAGCGCAGTGCGTTCTTTATCAGAGCGGCTCTCAGGGACGAGTAGCATTGACCACACGAGCATATTAGTACGCGATATTTATCCCCTCTGTTCTGTTTACATTCATTGATGGCTTACAGGTCGTGTAATCACGTAAGCTGAGCGTTACGCTTTACCGAACATTAAGGATAGGGACACATTTCAGACAGTTGTATGACGCAGCTGAATCTGTTGTGAAAGAGTTTGCGAGTACGTCAGGTTGTGTCTCAAGTAGGTAATAGCGGCTACGTTTTGAGTTTGTTTTGAGTGAGCGTAGAGAATACGCACAGATATCTTGTGTAGATTTTAGGCAGCCTTCATGTGAAAGCTGTGTTGTTGGTTGTTTTTCGTGTAGTTAGATATGAGAAGGTAACGCTACATAGCAGTGCGGATGGTAGGAGCAGACTTGTTTTAAAATTGGTTGTTTCAGGGATCTAGAGCCAGATTATATCTGCTTTTGATGTTGTTTTGCTTGGACGACCAAATGATCCATCTTGTAGGCATCTCCTCATCCATGAGTGTTGTAGCTTTGGCGGCACGAAATTCTGCCAAAATTTTAGAGTAGCGGGTTTTTCATTTATTTGTATGTCTTGAGAAGCCTGGAGAGTTTTTAGCGAGTCCAAGGCGCTTGATCGCGGCGTGGCATTGTGTTGTGTGGTTCGCTTTGCTGCTGTCGATCATTGTGAGGTGGTTTGGGAGTTTGTTGCGAGTTCGCAGTTGCGGTTCCAAGACAGGACGTCGTCCTCGTCACCAGCCTTTCTCTTCGTGCCCAGCGGTTGTGAGCGCTGGCCAGCCGAGATTTTCCGGGCGGCGGAGGAGCTGTTACGTTTGGCCTGAAAATTCATCGAGGCAGACGCCATTGAGCGTACAGCTGTCTGCCAGAATGCTGCCTTCCCCTCCGTATCGGCGCTTAGACGGAGGCAGGAACGCCAATTCTTCCTGGAGGAGCCTATGCCGAGCGAACGAGCAGGTCGCCGTGGACGGATTTCCCAGAAAAAGGGCGTCGGAATTCGGAGACCCCTTTTTGGCTTGTTCTCTGCGTGAGATAGCACCGCGGGAGAGTTTCTCACCCAGCCACATCTGCCTTCTACCCTACCGCAGCAAGGAAAATTAACCCGTGCCGGAGGGAGCGGTCTGCGTGTTTTCCGGAATTCGACACACCTGCTTTATCGTGCGTTTTGGTCAGCGTGGGACTGCGCCGTTGAAGACGCTCCCATCAACCCAGGTGGGGCCTTCACCCGAGGCAGCCATCATTCAACGCTTCTTCCAAGTATTAGGTAGGTGTGGTTTGTAGAAGAAAAGGCGCCTAATTTCTGCAGCCCGGTCGGGAGCACGGCGCAGCGCCTGCGGGAAAGGGAGAAGGGATGACAGTGGATAGGAGAGAGAAGGTTAGAGGTGTAGAGGCACAGAGGTCATCAGTACGAAGAGCAGCAGGCCGGCAGCAAGGACAAGAGCGGCAAGGGCCCCGGTCTCAGTGGTAGGCCGCGATTCCCGTCTCCTCGATGAAATCCGCCAGGCTCCGGAGCGCTGGTAGATGGGGACGGGATGGGAAGAGGAGGTGCTCCAGGGTAGTGGCAGGAAGGCCCTGCCTCCGGTAGGCTGTGGTGACTGTCGAGCGTTCCTTTGCCAATCCGGGGCAGGTACAAAGGAGGTGCTCGAGGGTCTCGGGGTCGCCGCAGCGGCTGCAGGCCGGGGAGGCGCAGCGACCCTTCAGGTAGCGGCGGGCCGCGGTCCACACACAGCCGGTCCGCAGTCGCAGCAGGGAGGCTCGTTCCCTCCTGGTGAGGCCCGTCTCTGGGAGAGGCTTTGGTCCCTGCCCGTTGGCCACCCTCCGGTCCGGGTGGACTGTGACGAGGAGCTTCTTGAGGCGGGCCTGCGAGTAGTCCCTGGCCGCCACGGCCTGGGTGATGGGGATGCCTGGCTGGTGTGCTGCCTTGGCCAGTCTGTCCGCCTCCTCGTTGCCAGCTATGCCGACGTGAGAGGGCAGCCAGTGGAAGGAGACGGATGCCCCGGATGCCGCGAGGGCCCGGAACTTGGTTGCCAGGAGGTTTCCAGTGAGCCCGGCGCGGCGATGGTTGGCCAGCGTCTGCAGTGCCGCCTTGCTGTCGCAGAGGACCGCAATCGGCTCGGCTGGGATTAAGTATTACTGGCAGTGGAAGCGGAGGTCATCGGCCCTTTCCCCTTTGGACTGAAACTCCTCGCCGACCTTCTCACCTACGAGTCTTCGGGGCGTGGCGAGTGTATTGTGTGACTCTTTGCCTCCTTTCGGGAGGCCGGACGCCAAGACGACAGGTCACCGGATTGGCGGGAGACGCTGACACCGGTTTGCCCGTGCTTCTGCAGTGACGGTCTCGGGGCTATAAAAGCCGAAGACTTTTGACGTCATTTCTCTGCTCTCTCTTTTCACTCCAATCTCTTAACCATGTAAATAAATCTACGTTCCTTCTTGAAAGAACGCGCCTCCTCACTGGGAACCTTCGGCTATGGGGACGGACGGCGGGAGCCAGCTACCGTAACGAGACCCGCCGAACCCGCTCCTTACAGCGAGGATTCGTTTGTACGAAAATTACCCGGTCGGGCAGCGTCAGTTTAGCAGTGCGAGTGAGATATATGAAACGTGCGACGGTAGCGTAAGTGCAGTAGCGTTTATATATACACTATATATATATATATATATATATAGGGAAAAGATATACGCTTCTAAAAAACTGTTTATTTGTCGACGTTTCGATCGGAGACCGATCGAAACGTCGACAAATAAACAGTTTTTTAGAAGCGTATACCTTTTTCCTAATTATTTTACGGCAACCGAAGACAGACTCTTCATAATCTACGTACCATATATATATATATATATATATATATATATATATATATATATATATATATATATATATATATATATATATATATATATATGTACCAAAAAAGAGTCAAATGACACGTTTTTTTCTTAGAGTGTTTGGCGCCGGTAAAATTTATTCGAGCAGTCTTCGGTCACAAGTCACTAGAAAAGCATTAGCGTGAGATTGTTTAATTCGTGCCTTCGTGAGTATATAGCGTGCGCATTTCTAGGGGAGCTGTCCGCTTAAAGCTTCAATGAGTGAACAGTTCCTCTCAAACTCTGGCTTTTCTGCGTTTGTCTGGGTGCAGCGGAACAGTCGCGCACCTTCTCTGTGAGTACACCCGCTTCAACTCCGAAAGAGCGGCCCTCTCAGCCGCATTAGGCCAGCCGGACAACCACCCTCTCACGGAGAACAAAATCCTGGGGCCCTGAGAGCAGCATTTTGGGCAAGTTGGTAATTCATAACTTCCGAACGACTGCGCAACGCAAAGACACCGACGACAAAGAAGACACACCCAGCGCTGGGTGTGTCTTCTTTGTCGTCTGTGTCTTTTGGTTGCGCAGTCGTTCTGAACCTAGGTCCCTGGCCTACCCGGTCTCCAACACGAGCCGCTCTTAGGGCGTTGTTGCGGTTTTTCAAGCAACTGGACTGAATGACAAACAGTAACTGTTGGCAGAAAATATTGCTGTGTAGTACTTGGACTACGGTCATGACTTTTTTTGTCGCCTGCTATCGTCACAAACTCTTCTTGTCTTTCATTCTTTTACATCCCCTTCCCACGTGCAGGGTAGCAAACTAGAGGCTTTCTCTGTTTAAACTCCCTGTCTTTCCTTTCTCTCTCTCTCTCTCTCTCTCTCTGCGTTTGTCAGGTGATCGAACTCATGAGCTTCTGGCGTGAGAGCAGGACGCGGCTAAGCATTGCCCTACGTCGCAGCTCTGACGCTTGTTAATCTGGCCGGCCTTTCGCGCAGGCACCGTCACTCGCACAGTGCCACGCCGACTTTGACGGTGGCAGCGTCTATGTACAGTGCGAGTAACAAGAACTTTATTGAATAGTCCCGAGGAAAATGATGGGGGAGGCCAAAGGCTCCCCAGCAAGTCGGTGGCTCCGCCCAGTACACTCTCCAGCAAAAGTCTACGGTCATCGGTCCTTTACTGCAGGAAAGATCTTGGGAGCCTGGTCTCACAGCACTGCAGCCCAGAAAGCCACACGAGCCCTCTTGCAGTACTTGAAGGCAACAACATTGAGAGACCGTCTGTGAAACCCTGCACTGTGTGTGTGTGTGTGTGTGTTGTGAAATGTGACTTTCCTTCTCTCTCTCTCTTTTGCTCCCTTATTCCCCTCCCCATGTGTAGGATAGCAAACTGGACGTAGTCTAGTTAAACTACCTACCTTTCCTATATTGCTTCTCTCTCTCTCTATCTCTCTCTCTCTCTTTCTCTCTCTCTCTCTCTATATATATATATATACATACATATATATATATATATATATATATATATATATATATATATATATATATATATATATATATATATATATATATATATGGTACTTAAAATTTTTGAGAAAGCTACGTTACCGCTTTGTCTGGGGACCTAGCCTCTAACGAAACGTTCCAGCTTGTAGTAGTTCTTTCGACCTAGTTACCCACTCGTTTAGAAGCGTTATGGACTACAGGGCAGAAATTCGCATTTGCAATGGACCACACGTCCCGTAAACTTTTGCTGCCGGGTGTACAGGGTCGTCCACATCTAATGTGAACACCTCATTAGTATTCAAGGCCTCATAGAAGTTTATGTTTATTACATAATTCGGAAAATTATTACTGCACTGATTGACACCATGACTTGACGTCATATAACGGACATTTCCCTCGTGAAGCAGGATAGACATTGTAGTTTTACTGGCTTGAATACTAATCAGTTGTTCACGTTTGATGTGGTCGACTCTGGACATCGGTATCCCGACAAACAAAACGCGCAAAGCGATACCACTACTGGATACCGTCAAATACCATCACTGGACGGTAAATACCATCCTTCCGCCAAGAAGTGGAAAGATGGTATTTACAGTTGAAAAAAAAAAAAAGAAATCCAGCCAGCTCCACTTAGCGAACACAGTCAAAACAGCGAAGCTGATGTCCCCCCTTCATCAGGCTAGCGTACTTCTACGTTTTTCAAGTATTCCCTTCGTTGGCGCTTAGCTTCGGCCTGTCTCGCGCAAACATTGCGGTTGGCTCGGCGACGACATGCCCGTTCCCGCGTCAGCTCTCGCTGACGCACACATCGGGCGGCTTCTTCCTTGGGAGCAGTCGTGCCCGTTATGAAGGTGCATTTCCGTAGGATAACTGTAGCGCAACACAACACAAGCACCGACAAAGACCACGGGACTGGCGCTATGGAAGTGCATGTACTCACAAAGAACCAATTAACGCCCTCCTTTATGCTCCACCGAGACACTCACTGACCTACTTGTCGCAAAACGGTTGGATTCCTCCGCTGAGCCTCACTCTGGCCCCTCTTGACGCGCCTCTCATTGGTTCACTCTTTCCGCAAGGCCTCACTCTCTCCCTTCCTGGCGCGCTTCTCATTGGTTCACCCGTCGAGCTTCTCCCTCGCCACTCTTGGTACGGCGCAGCCCTTCCCTCCCTACGGAGCCTCACTCTCGCCACACTGCGATTCCACGTGATCAGCGCTACGCCATTAGACGGGGAAGCCTCGACTAAGAACAGCTTCGCTCTTAAAAAAGTAGGGGAGGTCGCTATCAAATTCTGAACAGCACGTAATACTTTCTTTGAGAAGACTGGAGAAGGCTAGAGCGCGAGCGTATTTCCAGAAAAAAAAGAAAGCGAGCGATTCGTCATAAATATCTTGGAACACAATTCTGGTCACCAACTTATATGCATACAGCGAGTCTAGCCCTTATTTTCAAAGTGGTTGCCTAACGCGAGCGTCTCCGAGTGTAACATACATTCTTGAAAAGGAAACTCGCATGCATTCGGTTTCGCAGAAGAGGCTCCAGTCTCTAATTTTCCACGCACGAAGCACTTTCTGAACGCGACAGAGCGCGACACCCTATCATCCAAGCCGCATCCGGTGGCAATCATCAATTATTTGCCCCCGCGCCAGGTCTAATATTCAACCATCCCAACCATGGTTGGCGTCTGGGTGGATCGATCGGGGTCTCAAAATTACCTGCGTGAGCAGGAGCAACTTGCTCGGCGAAGAAAGTTTCAGCCAGCACGTGTGCTATGTGTTTTCGTTTGTCTGAAATTACCTGGTACTTACCAAACTTTATACCCTGTGCGAATGCGATAACGGAGGGCGCTTTTAGATACGTTCAGTCCCTTAATCGCGCAAGGTTGTTACAGCGGAGATTACGGGGTCGGCGCAATTTCCACCGTGACGTTGCAAGACGGTACTTAGCTGTGTGAGCACTGACGAGCCCTTATTGACATTGAACATTACTTATTAGAATGTCTGAACTTTGACGCAGAGCGTAATCCAATTGCGGGTAGACTAAACCTCACTCTCAAAGAGCGCCACACGTCGATTCATTCATGACTTCTTGTTTCTAAAGCGTCTAGCTTCAAGACGCTACGACGTCCATAGAACTGCCACATAAGTCGCTATAACCTCGTCTATCAACTGTGTACAATCCTCCTCTTTATCTTTTTAACAACGGAGCTGTTTAAACTTGGCAAACACCCGGTTCATCTCTACATATAGGGTCATCATCACAGCTGTGCCTACGCAATAACTCTGCCGGCGCGCACACTCTTCGTCCTCTCCTTCACCTTCTGCTTCGCTCCCCGAACACAGCCCTCTTTATCTCGCATGCCACGCCGGACAAATCGGCCCAGCGCGGGCCGATGTATATATATATATATATATATATATATATATATATATATATACACAAAAGGGGGGGGGGTGTCCCCAAAAAATAAGTATTCGTTAGTAAAAGTTTTTCTTGACTGGTTTAATTTAGCATAAAACTACTTCACTTTTCCACATAATCACCGTTAAATTCTAAGCACTTTTCGTACCGCTGCACCAGTTTCTTAAGTCCATCTGCGTAGAAGTTCCCCGCCTGGGAATTCTTTGCTGTTTGATTTGGTCAATAAGCAGTTTTAGTACCCACTTTGAACACACTGTGATATCTAGGCTTTCCAGTTACAATCGTGCAAATTGTAGTGCGGCTGACAAGAGGAAATTCATCCGACAGACGACTAACTGTCAGTCATCGATCTAATCGCAATGCCCGTTCCACTTGTTAAACAGTTTCATTGGTCTGGATTCTGGCCCTTCCACTCCGCACTTAGTCGTGCACATTTGTGCGGCCATTTGTGAAGTCTCGACAAGATTTTATTACTTTTCCTTGACTCATCACTTCATGTCCATTAACTAGGCAGAACTTCGCATAAATTTGAGAAGCTTATGATCCTTTTGCAAGCAAAAATTGAATTACAGCTCGCACTTCACAACAGGCGCGAGCAACGATTTTCGCAAATATTGTCGTTTGCATTCCCCGACAAGCACATTACTACCGAGTCTGAACAATAACTTCAGTACCTTCGCGAAGAATTAACAGATGGCGCTGCACGTTTAAATCTTTATTCTGACGTGTAAATATTTAAATATTAGCAAACGGCCCTTACTTTCTAAATAGCCTTCGTATGTACATATATATATATATATATATATATATATATATATATATATATATATATATATATATATATATATATATATATATATATATATATATATATATATATATATATATATATCAATTTACATACATACATACATACCAATTTTTAATTTATAATCAAATACAGAAATTCCTGCTGCGTAACCAACAGCGCCAATTCCCGCAACTTTACTTGCGAACGCAAGCGATCCGAAGTATTGCTGAGACTTAAATAACCATCCCGAAGCCGCATAGGCATTTCCCCGCGACATTCCAAGAAACTAGCGCGAAACGAACGAATAAATAGGTCGTGTCGCCCGATCGCGTTCAAAACCTAAGCCTTTGCATTCGTCTTTTCAGCGGTAAACGAACACCATTTAGCCAACTCTAATGGAAGCAAAAAAAATTTCACCTTAATTACATTGGCCTCTATCCAAAAGGGGTTTCTCTAGTATATATTTTTTTTTTTTGGATTGCCCTCAAATCGAATCTCTCTCTGAAAGCATCCATACTTCACTTGAATC
The DNA here is from genome assembly GCF_013339695.2 of Rhipicephalus sanguineus. Taxonomy (NCBI): domain Eukaryota; kingdom Metazoa; phylum Arthropoda; class Arachnida; order Ixodida; family Ixodidae; genus Rhipicephalus; species Rhipicephalus sanguineus. The sequence continues at coordinate 200,926,359 of NC_051178.1, forward strand.
AAACGGATGCACTAGAGACATTCCACGTTCCTGTCAAAGCAAAAACAGAAAGAAATGAAGTATGGGTAACGTGTAATGCCAACGCCGCGTGGAGGAAGGATCGCTTTCATTGAGTTAAAAAGCTTTCATTCGACATACCATTGGTTTAAATAACATACTATACGAACATCTGCGCCAGTGAATAGGAACATAACGAGGAATAGCGCAGCAGGATCCTAACACCACCACATTCAACCGTGCGTTCGTATTAAAGAGGTTTTTCCTCTGTATACGTGTTAAGAGACCATCTTTCCGTTTGGCTGCCAACGGTAACGGCAATTTACGACAGCGCCCAGCCCGATTATATGGCGGGGAGCCGTAGAGTGGACGTGCTTGGCGCCGGGTAATGCGGTTTTCCCTCCAATTTGTTCGTTCTGGGGGGCAATGCCATTTCATCGCCTCGAGAAGAAAAAGAAGAAGAAGCCCCGTTAATCTCGCTGCAAGCATACGGCTGCCTCTGCAACTCGATTCCGGCTGGAAACGAAGAAATCTCGAACTTTCTGTTTCCTGCGGTAGTTTTAGCGCGGGTATTCGCGTAATGCACCGTAATCGGTCTTACTTTGCCCGTCGAGTCAAGGTTAGGAGTTGCGCCATCCACAACGATCGTGTTGAACCGCTGGGCGTGGGCGGTGTTCCTATAAAGGACCTAAGAATCTGCGTTTGCCTCTACAAGCACAAGGTGAACGTCCAGAGTATAGAGCAGAGATTCCGATGCGATTTACTTGAAGGAACAAGAAGGGGCTGAAGCCTTTTTTTTATAGGAGTCATTACATATCTAAAGATATTTGTTTCTTTAATTGTACGAGACACTCGAACGCCTTTGCGGCAGCAGTTGATGCATAGTGGTAGGCAACAACGAACAGAAATTGAAATAGTGGCCTACAGGCATATAAAAAGCGAAAACGCGGGGATGGCGTTTAATGCGTCTGGAGCGTGGGCGCCGCCAGTCGTGGCGCCCACGCTCTTCTGGCGGGGTCCAATGCAATATAACAAGCCTGTCTTTCCTTAACGACCGTGCTTCGCGCTGTGACTGCAGCCATTGCGTTGCTGCCTTACTGGTGAAAATGCCACAGAGCAGGCAAGCTTACGATATGTAATATCAGCATCACGCGAAACCGATATGGGCTTGAGTCGTACTAATTAAGCGCAATAAGCATGCAACATTATTTTTTTTGCGATATAATACGCTACATTGTTGAATACGATACCTTGTTTCTTTATTGTTATTATTATTTTTTTAAAGTTTGGTTCACTTTCCGGCGTAGGCTAAGTTCGTCGGCGTACGTTTCCTACGGCAATCTCGAAACTCGGGAACACCACTGGCATCACTTACCACAATATAAAAGACGCAGCATCCGCAGTCTTTCAACATATTGCGCAAAATTGATTCGTTTCGTAATATAAGCTCTCACGAACCGTGTCATATTTCAAGAACCATCGCTATTTCATCGACGGGAAAGCCCCAACATGTTGCCTTAGGGCGGCCTGGCTATCTCTCATGACTCTTGATAACAAAGTTCACCGTATAGTATATCCGTATCCGTACTCGCCCATCTTCTATGGCGAGTGTCATCACTGTTCTACTTGTTCGCTTCGATTGCGGCTGGCCGAGGTCGACTACTACGGCGCTGATCAAGAACGTTCGCATCGACATGACTAAAAAAACAACAACAAAAAAAACTATTGACCTTTCTTTGCCCACTTCTCGATTTCACTTTCACATCGGCATACGGAAGTGAAAGTCGATCTTTAATTTCTGCGGCTGAAGTCTGTCTTTCCATCAACAGTTTGATCGCCGTGCGTTAACGGAACAAGATATCGTTCGCTGCCATTTCCCGGAGCATAATGGTAGCTAGTTTATATAAACTGTTCATGCCAATTTCTCGTCCATGATTGCAAAAGGTATATTGCGGTATACTACCCCGCGCTCACTGTTGTTTGATTTCGGACAGTGAATTATTACTTTTACTACCAGCCACTTAAATAACGGAATGCAGAACAATGGAAGTGAGATCGGAATTGGATGATAAATGTGGATTAACGGGAAAAGTTGTAATTACGCTTATAGTCCATCCCTTTCCTAATAAACAAAAACAAAAACAAGAAAGACACAGTCATTTGTTTAAACAAAACATTTATGTAGGAAGTAGATATAGAAGTTATATATAAAGTTAAATTTAGAAAGCACACTCAAACATTTACATAACAGTGGAAGAACAAAAGAAAAAAAACAGATTAAACGTCAGAAACGAAGGTGAGTCACTCCTTAGCCATCACTAGTATTTGAGTACATGTGCGTACTTGTAAAGAAAACTACTCTGAAAGTTATCTTAACGGCGAAGCTGTTGGTAACTTGTGGTCCGTCGTGCAAAGCTCCACAGGTGGGTATGAGCCTCAGGAATTGGGCAAGCCCTACTACCGAGTGCAGCGGGTGCGAGCGTTAAACGAAAACTCTGCTCGGTGATGTGGAGCACGTGAAGCACGTGAAAGAGAGAGAGACAGAAAATAGAAAGAGAAAATAGAGAGAAGTAAAGGGAATAAAGGCATAAAAAAATAGAGAGACAGATAAAGACAAGGAAATAGATAAAGAGAGAAAGAAAGAAATAGAAACAGATACAAAAAGAAAGACACAGAAGAAGCAGAGAGAAAGAAAAAGAAATGGGAAAAGGGAGAAAAAATATAATGAGAAACAAAGAAGGCCACCCAGCACCGGCCGCTCTTTCTTCAGACTTGGCACCACTAGTGCTAGTTGCCATAATTTAAAAAAAAATTATGGCTCTAGTTTAAAAGGAAACCACTTTTGTATGCATGCCGCAGACCCTGGCCTTAAGTATGGCGTATGTGCGGATATATCGAGATGCTTGGAAACGTTGTTTCAACACGTTGGACTAGATGCGGCACACATAAAGTACGTTTCTTAAAAATACCTACCACATTCTAAGCTCCGCGTCCTGCTGTTGTAGAATGGGAGGCGAGGGGACAGTTCGCGTGTCAGTATAGACTGCCACATATTTTCTACAAAGGCTACAGTGCTGATTCCAACTTACGATTCGGGGCTGTCATTCATCGTCTGTTTAAGTAGCACTTGAACCGATATAAATGAGTGGATGTTACAATAACTGAAATTATTTGAGTGGTTTTGCGCGCCAGGACCACGATATTACTATGAGGGGCACCGTATACCGATGGACTACGGATTAATCGTCGAAATGCGGTCACCGTGGCTGGGAATTGAACCCGTATCCTCAAGCACAACAGCGTAAAATCGTAGCTGCTATAAGCTACTACGGCGGGTGGTTATAGGGGGAAAGAAGGAATCGCTAAGAGATGTCGATAGGAAGAAAATATGGCTATAAGAATATCAATGGACACATAGAGACACTGGGGATGAAAGAAAAGGTTAGGGAGGTTAGTGAGACCAAATATCAGTTTGTTTTTGTTTTTTGTCGTACACTATAGGAAAAGGAAATGAAGAAAGACGTGCGAGGAGAACTGGAGGAAGAGGAAAAGCGGGAGGATAGCAGACTGTATAGTGGACCACTGTTGCGCAGAAACTTCAATAATACCTTGACGGACTCCACCGATATAATTATGGATCTCCTCACATCCGTTTGGGCGAGCCATCTGGCGCACGTCGTCGTGGGACTTTTGACTTGTTGGTATGCGGCATTACCACGAAGGTATTGTTAGCGCAAATACACGAAAGAGGAAAAAATAAGCTAGACAGAGTGCCGACACCATCGTGTGGTTGTTTCCTCGCCCCTCTTACTGAAATGTACGGCACGCTAGAACAACTATGCGTTCAATAGAGCACTGCAGCTTGAGCATCAAGTGAAACAACGCCGAACAACATTCTTGTGAGCACTCAGCAGGGCGCGGGCCCTAGGTTCCGCCACCCCACGACACAGTCTTGGTGAGATACAATACCGGGATATGAGAGACACAATTTCCTTCGCCTAGCGTGGCAGGAATGCTTCACGGAAGAGCCATTCGTTGCCCTTTCACTGGCATTGCCGGTCGTCCACAAGCAAAGACGCCCGTCTACACGGATCGCGTGCTTCGAGGAAACACGTCCCTCGCGGAAATTGAATTGTGTGCACGACGTAGACGTAATCCACGTTAAACCACCAGGAAAGTTCGTAACAGCGAAAAAAAACGGAGTACTTCTGAGCTGAATCGTTGTCCCTTATTTTGCTGTGGAACACTTGGAAGTTGCCAGTAGTAGTCAAATGTAATGTAATCAACCCGTTGCCTTAAGGCAAACGTTCTTACGGGCCATAAGCCTTAACGAAACGTGTGTGTGTGTGTGTGTGTGTGTGTGTGTGTGTGTGTGTGTGTGCGTGTGCGTGTGCGTGTGCGTGCGTGTGTGTGTGTGTGTGTGTGTGTGTGTGTGTGTGTGTGTGTGTGTGTGTGTGTGTGTGTGTGTGTGTGTGTGTGTGTGTGTGTGTGTGTGTGTGTGTGTGTGTGTGTGTGTGTGTGTGTGTGTGTGTTCAACCGCAGCGCGCGCGCGCGCGCTGCGGTTGAACTTGGCCCCCCCTAATAGAGAACCCTGCGGACGCTTATGCCCATGCACACACCATCCAACGCCTCCTCTGTATGCACCGTCGAACTACGAGGCGTGCACCATCACTGGCCGTGCTGTTTATCATTCCTATAGTCTAGAATGGCTCGACGGTGCCCCATCCCCCGACTTACTGCTAACGCATGTCTCTCGCATTCCGCTAAATCGACACTGACATTTTGTGAATAGCGTGCAGGGCGTCCTCATTAATAAAGAAACAACTAAAAGGGTTCTTATTGATAAATACGTTCGTAAGAACTACGGCAAGCGAATCATATTTTTCGATATAACGTATAAGAAAAAACGGCCCATTAATGTCAAGCAACAGTTACCAACGAAGGGCTTTGTGAACACGTGCGGCCACAGCTTCCGCTTCCCCGTCGGGAAATTAGCTTCCGGCTGAGCTTACCCGTTGGCAATTAGCGCTGAGCAACAAACTTTCTGAATAGCACGCAAAAGCGAATCCTTATAGGTAGATTGAGTGAACGCTTGGTGCAGTTAATGACCCGCTGCGTGCTTCTTTAACGACCTCCCACCCCTCCCCAGCGCTTTAGTGTTGCTGTACTGCTGCGGTGCTTCTAACGAGAGCGTTCGAGTCCCCTCTTGCCACCTACAAAAACAGACACAAAAGTGAAAAAACTCCTGCAGTCGCCACGCCGGCTTCGCGAGTTAGAAGGAAGTGTGGCCTGTGATGGTCACGGTTGCGTTGGCTCCCTAATCACCTAACTCGCCCTGTTATGATGTTTACGCGCAGGTCCAGGCGGTATCCTCGCTAGATTGTTGAAACTATAGGGTTGCAGTGTCGAGTGTTTGACGTGGTCAAGCATTATAGGGATTCCCTACTTCAGAAGCGTCCTTGACTCGGCAGCACGCCACTCACTGCTCTTCGTAATAAAACGTGGCGTTTACAGGTTCGTCCGCCTTCGGCCTGTTAAGTTATGCGCGATAACGGTAGGAAAAAAATTTGCGCAGCTTGCAGTAAGCCACGCAAGGCTAGGTCACAGCAGAGCTGGTGGGCACCTAGCTGGTCCTGGCTTAACTGGGATATTACCCTCTCACCTCTGTCTCTTTCCCACCTCTTGCTGTACTATGCGTGTTCTCTTTTTTACTATCTCTTTTTCTTGTGTCTCTTTCTTTACCTCTTTCTCTCTAACTATTTATTTCTCTGTCTTTCTATCCTTTTCTCTCTTTTATTGCCTTTTTTTCTCTTTCTTTATATCTCTTTCCCCCTCTCTCTCTCTCTCTGTAGTCGTCTCTTGCCTTCTATTTTTTCCTCTTTCTTCCCTTTCTATCTCTCTATTTCTTCCCTTTCGTTCTTTCTCTCTCTCTCTCTGTACTCCTTCCCTCGCCTTCCTTTTCTCTCTCTTTTTCTCTCTCTATCTCTTTCTTTATATCACTTTTCTCTCTCTCTCGCCCATCACAGTTATACCATCCCACGCCGGACAAATCGACGAACGTGTTCAGGGAGCGAAGCAGAAGAGGAAGAAGAGAGCGCGTGCCGGTTCTTGATGATGATGCTAGTTTTCTTTCTACGCCACACGGCATAGCTCGAGCATAGCAGCTTCGCTGTAATGTTGAAAGAAAACCATCTTTAGCAACGATTACCAGATTTAATGTGACGAGTATTGTAATGCACGACGCGAAATTTATTGATGAAAAATAGCATATTAGAAAGCTCGGCAAGGAAACAGACCGTGTCGGTGTCTCAAAAGTCAATTTAAAAAGCTCTCTTTCTTCTAAGGTCGCGGGATCGAATCTCGGCCGTAGCGGCCGCATTTCGATGGAGGCGAAATGCTAGAGGCCCGTGTACTTAGATTTAAATGCACGTTAAGAAACACCAGATGGTCGAAATTTCCGGTGCTCTCCACTACGGCGTCCCTCATAATCATATCGTGGTTTTGGGACGTCAAGCCCCAGCACTTATTATAAAGCTTTTTGTTCTCAATCGCTGCTTGACATTGGCTATTCGCATTCGCTAATAATACATACCGCCACACTTTTGGCCAGCACGTGGCCTTACCTTACAAAGCTTTCTAGCATAATTGATGCTTAATTTTCGGGCCTTTATAGCAGAAGGAGTTAAATGCAGCTCTTGCATCTATTCCCCCGACCACTTCCAAACATCCGTGGCTGCGCTTTGCCAAGAAATTAGCAGTGCCGATTGGCGTAAGTACGGGTACTGCACATGAAAACAATAAAAAAACAAAAGTAAAGGACGTTCACTAAAAAGCGCAACGAAAAAAAAAAAGGCTAACTGCAAGGAAAAAGAGCCAGTGTCAATATTTTTTTTTACTCATGCGAACCCTGATTTTATTAGATCTGCTGGTTGTCTCGAGGACGGATGTTCTATAGAAGGAGGTGCATCTCAAAAGCATATCGAATTAAGGCTTCTCTAGGAGCATGCACAGATAAAGGTATCCGCAGTGAAGAAAAAACAAAAATAAACAAGGTCTTCAAGGCAACAAACCCTCGACCTGATAATCTTCTTTCAGAAGCTCACCCAATAAATAAAAGCCCTTGTCGTCGAGTTTAGGTACCCGTGATGAAAGGACCTCCTCTTTTATGAGCCTGCGTCAGTATGGTCGTAGGTACTTTCTTTCCTACTTCTTCCATGCTGATCGAAATTGACGTTGACAGGAAAATTTATGTTCACTCGCGTCCAATCACTGCCGCAGAATCTCGCCTGATCAGATTGTAGGTAGGAGCAAAGGAGCTATGAACACGACGGACGCCGTTTCGTTCATTCTTGTTTACTTTGGAAAATAAAAAAAAGTGTTCTGGAAGTAGGCCATAACGCGCGCTGTTGCGACCTTTCCGGAGAGCCGCGTGTTTGGATTAGGCGCTTTTTTGCATGCATTCACTGAGCCGAAGAAAAATTTACATGCAAAAAAATCCAGGTGCTGTAGGATACTGAAAGCATGGCGGCAACGTTGGTTCCAACGTCGTATCATCCTGTTGATGCCGCTGAAAACAAGTAATTTTCGTGCTGCTTACGTTTCCTTTAAGTCGCGGCGTCGCTTTTCTTAAAAGCAAAGTAAATAATGTAATTGGGAGAAAATTAGTTCTATTCCTCTCATCGAAACAAACGCACCAAACCTCTTTTTCTTTCTTTTTCTGTTTAGGTTGAGACTGTGCCTACCATCGCAATTTCTGACGCCGGCTTTTCTAAAGGTTACATGTTGAACGTGTTCAGGGATATTAGACGCTGTTCTCTGGGCGGAAAGAAAGCTCGAAGGCTTCCATAATGAACAATTTTTTTGCGCATAGAGAAGCAACAGCGGAGGAAAAACATCGCGCTGAGTTTGTTATGCGAATATGTTTCAGCAGAAAACATAATCTGTCAAATTTTTCAGTGGTCGTACTTGTTTGCACTAAGTTATAAGAATATTGAGCGAGTCTAGGTTGGCTTTAAAGCGAAACTTTCATTGCCCGCTATCTTGGGCTTCGAGTTCTTCAGATGTTATATCACTCGGCAAATCTATTTATAAAGCTCTAAATTTGGACCGACAAAGTAATACAAGTAGGGGCACGTCTATTGCGCGTAACAAAAAAATACATATCTCTCTATGAAACACATACCCATAATCATTTCCATTTCTGCACTTCGTATAAAGAGATACATGCAGCGCTAAGGATGCTAACGCCACGAAAATCGCAAGCTTTACTGTCTACACAGTGAAGGGACTGATGGGCACTTAGGTTATTAACACACGCACTTACTGAAGCATTCGCGAAATTGTCAACTTACTAGAATTTCACTACTATTTCAGATACGCCTTGCTAATATAAGTTCTTAAATGAAAGAATCGAGACACAGTCTAAGTAAAAATGTTTTCGCAATAGTTGCAGCCGAGCGATGGATGACGCATTTTCACTGCTCATCTTTCGACTGAACTGGTGATATTTCCGCTTCCGCGTGCTTGGCCAAGGTTGAGATGCAAACTTCAAATTTTGCAGGAGTACGCGATCTACTATGCATACGTGACAACGTCGAAGAACTCGACGCAGAGTTGCGACTGGAAACCCACCGGAGATGCGGGAGATGCGCGCTGTCGTGGCAGAGGGATGTGATCTCGCCTCCGGCCATTTCGCAAGGTTTCATCGGTATCTGAGCACCGCGAGTGAATTCACGAACACAGTTTGAGTAGAGGCTGTCAGAACTTGGGTTAGGGAATGCCGTCACGCGTGGGGATCGCTGGATATTGCTGCAAGAAAGTGAATTCATGCTGGAGGTTGCTCCGTGTAAAAAGTTTGTGAATCGTTCTGTGGCAGCCGTCACGGACTGACGCGGCCTTAGTCGCTTGGTCGATGAAGGACGCGGACGTGCGGGTCCGCACGTTGGTTCAAATCTACACCCTCTCCCTTTTATTGCGTATCTTCCTTTCCTGTGGCGCTGAGCCGTGCTTCTTTATGGGCTGCAGTACGTAGCGTCGCTTTTTCTGACACCACTTCCCTCCGAGAATTGTTCTGTTCGTGCGCCATAGTGCTTTTAAGAAAGTCGACTTTTTTTGCCTTCCTTTGGCGTTCGATCGTTGCTCTTGTATTCACGATCATACATTTTGAAAGCTCTACGGCAGCTTCCCGCGACAGCTAACCATTCTCAGCGTTATTGTCCAGACAAGCTTGCTCTAAGGTGATATTAGCTTTCATTCGCTGTCCTCTAGTCTAGTTCTATAAATTAACAAAATTAGCTCTGTGCAAAACGAAACTATGACACACGCAGTACCAAATGCTTCACGTGCGTACTCACTCGTCCAGGCGTCGCTCATGTCGAGGCCCGAGCCCCAGTACATCCACATCTGGACGCAGATGAACGGAGACGAGCAGATGATGTAGAAGCTGATCACCACCACGGTAATCTTGACCGTCTTTATCTTGGCCCTGGACAAGCCGCGAGCTGAGGAGTGACTGCGCGGCACCAAGGGACCCCGCACGTACGAAGACGAGTCGTTGCCGGAGGAGGAGGCGCCACCCTGCGGACTCTTGAAGCGGTACGCCTTGCCGCGCCCTTCGACGTCCGAGCTCTTTCGCTTCAGGTACAGGTTCTGCCAGATGGCGCGGCAAATGCAGACGTACGTGAAGACGAGCACCAGGAGCGGGATGAAGAAGACGCTCACGGCGTACCACGTGACGTAGGCGCGCAGGCCCCATGGTTCGATGTAGGTGCCCCAGCAGTCATACACGCCCGGCGCCACCTCCTGGTAGCTGAACACGAACAGCTGAGGCACGCAGCAGAGCAGCGATACAGCCCATGCCAGCGACACCAGCAGCTTGGACTTGGTCGGCGTCCAGGAGCAGTTGGAGAGCGGGAAGCAGATGGCCTGGTACCGGTCCACGGCCGTCACCACGAGCACGTACGAAGAGAGGTAAGGGCCCAGGATCTGACCATACTTGACGCACTTGCAGAAGAAGTTGCCGCCCTGAAAGCGGTACGTGGCGTCCCAGCCGAGCTGAGGTAGCACCGTGAAAAACGCGGTGGTCAGGTCGGAGACGCACAGGTGTACCAGGAAGTAGTACATGCGCGTCATCTTAGAACGGCGCGCGTTCAGGGCCACAAGGACGCAAGAGTTTCCGGCCACGGTGAGCGCGAAGATGAAGGTGAGCACGGCGAGCTCGATGAGCGCCAGGGACTCGTCGCGATGCACGGCGTTCTCCAGTTCTGTGATGTTGTCGCTGCCGTTGGCCTCGACAGGCGGTGAACCCGAAGTAGGCTCGAACAGCTCGTGCGCGTCGTCCACGAGATTCATGGTTTTTGCTGTAGAGGATCAACAAAAGGGCAAAGTAAGTCAGCATATTTACTTGAGAATTGGGAATTTCAATCGCAGGAGACTCAGACGTCCGGTATACTCGGTCATAATCTGCAGTAAGAAGAGATGAATTGTGAACAAGCAAAACTGACACTCGCGTCTTAGGCGCGAAATTTGAGAACCACCTGTGCTGTTATCTTCATTTCATGTAAGGTCACTAACATCCCCCCCCCCCTTTTTTTTTAATGAAAATCTCACGCGTTGTTGCGGAGAGTTCTCCACTCTTTGAAGTCACACACATACCAACAAATGTGGGACTTCTTTGACAATTTTAGCTGCTGCAAGTTGTTCCAAGGTCCTTGTTTGTCAAAACTAGTTTTCTTTCTAGTCCGTTCGCACGCACGGTTACGTAGATAATAAACCCTATAAACATTTATGAATACTATAAAATTACCCTGGTCGTCAGCAAGACCTTATTTCTTACCGCGCGCTCCTCCAAGCAACAAGGGTACCAATGTGGGCTTGTTGGTTCATCATAAACTGGCATTTAGCATAGCGCGGGAAGACACACGGACAAAGAAGAAGAACGAGACGAACACAAGCGCTTGTGTTCGTCTCGTTCTTCTTCTTTGTCCGTGTGTCTTCCCGCGCTATGCTAAATGCCAGTCCTCCAAGCAGTTCCTAAGAACATTGCAGTGAATGAATGCATATCTGCGTAGAAGACAAAGCAAATTATTTATTCATATTATACCTTGCAGGCCCCGGCGCAGCATTGAGTAGGGGAGGCTACAGTAAAGTGACAGCAAATAAGGCATCTGTGCCTGAAAGTTGCGCTGGAAGCGAAGCGCCTCGTAAAATTTATTGAGGTCAGCCTTACTGTAATTCCTACAGCCTTTATTTTGCGCTCTTCATTCGTCTATTCGATTACCAGAGCATGAAGAACTAGGCTAACAGTTTTACGACGGCGTTTAAACGTAAAAACAAGCAAATTCCGAAGCTTGGGCATACTTGCAGAAACATACGGAAAATAAGAAGACACAGCTGCAGCCTCTAAAAGCGCACTCCCATTCCTTTTGGATAGAAAAAAACGCACTCTAAACTTTCTTTTGAAATAGAGACGAGCTGCAGTAGCGCTGAAGATTACAAGGAGGACATCGAAGAAAGGATTGTTTCCTTCCTGTGCACAATACCATCGAGATCCCAGCCTGCGCTTCAAGCATAAGCTGCTGTTGTTTATCCCCTGTGAAACGCGAGAAGTTTGGCGGTCGAAAATCCGGATCTCCTGAACATTAGCCAGAAAAGAAAACGCGAGAAAAAGAGTCAAAGACAGGTTGATTGACGAGCTCTCCCGCGCAAAAGAAACAGCTAAAATTTCAGAGACACTCCATATACATAGTGGGCTGCGGATTAAATTTCACCATCTGAAGGTTTTCAGCATTCACCTAAGGCTCGGTTTACGCTCGGCTTCACAATTCCTCTTCGTCAAAATGCGATACGTACACTCTGAATAATTCGAACTTTTTAATTCAACTTTTCTTGCATAATTCAAAAGCAATATGCTGTCTAGGAGAGAAACCATGCGTTGCTATATAGAAGAAAGAGTGGCCTAGCTCTAATACCAATACATGCCGCCAAGGCTCTATCCGGGACATCCTGTCAATGATTTCCAGACAACCGGTGGTCAGCTAGAGCACCAGAATGGTTGCCAAGTGATAGGAAACACAGTCGAGCAAGGCAGCGAGCTAGACGGAGCGACAGTATTAAATGTTAGGGCCTGGATAAACATCTTTTAAAGTGTAACAAGCTTCTCGTAATCCGCCAACTCAATCGAAAGCCGTTGCCGTCTTAATTATGCCGATGCAACAAAAATATACTTGCGCGAAAACGCCATGATCCCGATTCAAAAAGCCTTTCGTTCGTAGCTGTTGTTTTCCATTGGCTGCTTATCGTCATTTGTAATACCCTCAGCGCTAGAATTTTCCGCTGGTAAAAATTGTAGTGCGAGAGGCTTTTGCGCGTACAGACCCAGAGGTAGTACAATGCACACTATAGGTTTGCGCTAATCACCGACGGTAAAGGGCAAGATAATGACAGCCATAATGGGCAAGAGTGCTTTGTGCAGTAGCCCTGTGCCCGTGGACTGGATGTTCAGCTTAACTCCTCGCGTTAGGCAACTATTTACGACGTTATAAATGAACCCACGGATTTCCAGAAATCGCGCCCCAGCGTGCAATCCGGCTGAGCCGTATTGGGACCCTGTGTACCGGCTCATTGGCTCTGCTTTCCGGTCGCGTTGTTCTCTCTCAGGGAGCACAACGTAGCACGACCAACCGTTTCAAGTTGTCGTGCCGAAATTACTGTTTCTTGGCGGCAGAAAACCGTAGGAGTGACGCGGCATAAAATATATATATATAAAATGAAACACCTGTGTTGCAACTCGAAAGCCTCGCGCTCGAGGACTCGGCGCATTACGCCGGTAACGAAAGACGCGTCTTGAGATTAGGCCGAAAGTCGTAAGGACGTTCGCAAACCAGTCGAGTGCCTCTGTAGCAATCTGGTTGCAAGTCGCACGACGTGAAGTAAGCACGACGCTGAGTGGGATGTGCCGCTGCGACATCGTTGATTGGGTGGCCTCGTGGTTACATTAAGCTATTTATGGCGCATACGACTGTGTACTTCCACGGTGCTTCTTAGCTGGCCGATCTTGCGTTAGCAATTCATGACTGAGTTAAGGAAGCGAGAAAGATACAGTAAACACGATTGCTTTTGCAACTGACCCTTCGGGGTGATGGCCTCACGATGTGTCCCTGGATAAGTGTGATTATAGAGGTACTAGCACGCCGTGTTGTCTTATGTAATATAGCTTCATTTTCATTCTCTTAGGTTTTCACATAACCTTTTTTTTCTTAATCTCACGTGTGCTATAGCAAAGTTCACCGACGCCCTATTTTTATCTATTCGGTCAGCGTACTTTTCTAAGCTCTTCCGTTTTAAGTTTGTTCGCATTTAAAAGCAACCTGTAAATCAAACTTAGCATGCCCCTCCCGGTCTTTTTTATTCATCCTGTGCCATTGTCCAGCAATACTGGTGCACTATAAACAACTGCGTCTTACACAATCTTCTCAGTAAGACGTATTTTGTTTTTTGCTTTCCTACGTGTCCTTGCGTGTGTGTTAGCGTTAGCCGGTTCAAATGGATCACTAATCCACCCATATAATCCGCCCAGATATTCATGTTCTCAAGAAATACATACCTAAGAAAAATTTTTCGCAATAAGAATACATAAGAAAACTTTTTCGGAGCAAGCTAAACAAGGACAAAGGATCAAAGTCATCAGTGCAGGCGCCCGTCCTGCTGAATGCGTTCCTTTCTTCGCGTCTAGTTTGCGCCGAACAAAGTTTTCTTGCAATATGAATCCTTACCAATGAGCTGAAACCAAGATTGTGCTTGAACGAAATCCTGCTACTCTACATGATTTGAGCTATCATTGCTGTCCAAGATCGTACACTTACGCATTAAAGGCAATGACACACTGTTATTACCAGTGCGGAAACCATTTCTTTTAAAATCAAGGACTGGTACTAAAAGCTTACATGTGAGCGTGAATTATTTGACGTCGCATTTATTATGGCTCTAAGTCAAACCCAACTATATTGGACGCGGATAAATCGAATAATCAATTATATCGAACTATTTTGGAACATCACTATGCGCTAACGTCAATACCACTAGCGTAGCCAGGGAGAGTTGCGAGGGGAGGGGTGTTCAAACGAAGCCTGTTTTTTTTTTCAGTTTTGCGTGTGTATATATACGCACACATGCAAAGGCACGCACGCACACACACAAGGGGTGGTCGTGCCCTCGCCTCCCTCGAAAAAAATTTCTGGCTACGCCCCTGTTTAATGCATAGGAAAATGTAGGGCTACATCGAACTGAAATAGTCATAACACTTCGTATATTGAACATCGGGCAAGGCGAAACCTCCCAAGAAGTTGGCCCCAAGAAGTTGATCAGTTATTCAGTTTCACTGCAGTCTCGTCAGTCAGGTTAGTCTAGTGATCCGTCATTCGTTCGGTTAGTCAGTGCCAGTCGCAAGCGGCCAGTCAGAAAGATAATCAGTTGATATTTTCTGACGCCAGCGGCGCAGCGTTTGTAACAGCAGCACGTCAAACTGAGATTACAGGAGAGATGAGATGGCAGGCGCTAGAGCGGCAAAGGACACTATTCCCACAAGTGCGAGACAATGGAATCCTACACGCAGGTCACGTCCACAGCAAACGCGTACTGTACAACAAGGAGGCAGTTTGGTCGCACTGCTGCAACATTTCGAAAATTGTGTCTTCTGGTCTGAGTCCCGCGCTGAAGACGGTAGTCCTCACTCAAGATCGCAGCAGTCGAACGATAAAGCGGCCTTTTATTGCCAGACATCTCGTAACAGCGAATGGGAGTGCGGCCCATCCAAGTTCTGCCGCAGAAACTGGACGTCTGGTTGAAAGGCAAAAGAAAACGCAATACAGTACGGTGTCCAAGTCGAGCAAATACATTCGATGCGCAGACAACATTGCCGCGATAGAAAGTGTGAACTGGATGCCAGCACTGCAACGAGCGGAGGGACAGCAGAATAATGCGGAAGCCTTATACTGAGGTCCGCCTAAGAATCGATTTGGTTCGATGGAACTCATCACGAAAGTAAGCATACTTAGCAAATATCGCTTGAGGTATAAAAGAGAGGATTGTTGATGAATGAGGCGGGAAAGTCAATTTATAACTAGAGTTCAAGCGGTAGCATAGCGTCTTGTCGCGATGGCTAGCTTTCTGCCAGCACTTGTGAATTCTTCATTTCGAGTGAAGCAGCAACAAAGCAAATAAAAGGCGTAACGGTTCATTATACTCGGCATTGTGAAAAAAGGTTTATTACTCTCAAATGTTTTTGTGAAGCCAACGTTTCCCGAATTAAAGGAACACTAAAGAGCACAACGATTTTTCTCATATTAGTAGAGTGCTCTTTCACGATACCAAAAACACCGCGCTTGCTGCGCGAAAACGCTTAGTAAGCGAGAAAACGCGCAAAAGCAAAATGTGGGTTGCGACGCCACCTTGAAGTTTCCGCACCATTCGCCGTGACGTCACATGTTTTGACAGCGCCTACTAGGGACTACGTAGCTCCTAATCGGTAACAATGAAGTATATTGTCCTCTGAGGGGGCCATAGACTTAACATACCAAGTTTGGAGTAATTTTGTGGAGACAATGGCTCCAAAACACGATAAATACACTTTGAAATTCGTGACGTCACGCGGGAGATTTCGGCGCGATATTTAAAAATGAAACTTTGAACTTGATTTTCTCCTCTATTAATAAACCTATGATGGCGAAATTAACGACGTTAGAGTTCTCAGAGCACAGTTTATCGATCTAAACCGATTCATTGTTTCTCTTTAGTGTCCCTTTAAGGCAAAATTTCCGCATTCCATACCTGGAGTGACAGCAGCTTACCATGCTGAGAACTACTATAAAGTGCTTGTTATATTTTCTATTATTATTATTATTATTATTATTTCTGCCTGCGCATAGTTGTATATGTGCAATTTTGTAACGTTTTTTATCCTTGATATTTTATTATGAATGTTTCCTTTGTTTTTCTTGTTTTTTTGTTTTGTTTTTTTTCGTGCGCCAGTAAAAAGACCTTACGGTTGTTCCTGGGCACATTAAATAAACGTTTGATTATTTGATTATTATTATTATTATTATTATTATTATTATTATTATTATTATTAGTAGTAGTAGTAGTAGTAGTAGTAGTAGTAGTAGTAGTAGTAGTAGTAGTAGTAGTAGTAGTAGTAGTAGTAGTAGTAGTATGTGATCCTGGAAAACTGTGAAAGCATGCATCATATTTGGCATTTCAATAATTTTCTCGCCAAACTTGCGTATCTTAAATAAAAACTTCATTCGCACACAGTTTCACGAGACCGTCAATTTTCCTTAACTTACGATTCTCTCTTGATGATTCCTAAGACAGCAAGATTTTGTAGGCTATAGATTTACTTCCGACAGTGCACTGTTTAACAAAAAACAGCGCACGGAGCCGACTTCTGCGTGTCACGCGCGAATGATGTCAGCCACAACAAACGATAAGATATAATATAGTGCTATGTAATAAAATATAACATAACGGTGCAGCCCTTGACTGTATTCAATGCAAGACAAATAGAAACACCGTGCAATGCCCTGTGATAATCATGTCAAGGATCGGTGGTCTGAAGTTTCCTTCTGCTAAGATAGATGGTCGTGACAGCTAGTTGCGTTCTTCGACTTATAAAGTTTTGCTTTCTGGATAAAAATCACCATGTCATCGCGCTGCAGCTTTATCCATGGGCACCATCAGCATTCTTTATGTACAGAATATGTAATGAACTCTTCGGATGGCAACTTTATTCAAGTCTTGTATTGCTATCAACGGCAGTTTAGTTAAAAGGTTCTGATTTGCCGTGTGAACCTATGCAATATTACGGCAGTTTTAAATACACTTCTCAACGGGGAGAAGCTTCCAGAGGAAATAGATTGATTTATATTGCATCTTCCCTACTACTCTATTTCTGGAACACGCGAAACGTAGAAACAAGTTTTAATAACGTGCTTATTGAGCACCCACTCGCCTGCATATAAGTTTCACGCCAGAGGAAATTGCGGCGAATGCGCCTGAGCAAAATATTCCGATGCCGCCAAAAGATGTCACGCTCTCCTTCCACCCCAAGCCAACTCGTCTCTCTCTCTCACAGCTTGACGCATTCCTCTCTGACGTAGTCACGCATAACTCCAGCGCCTAACCTAGTCTACAATGCCGCAGATGCCGCTCCACTTCTCCCCGCCAAAAGTGTCCGCAAGTGCGCAGTCTACTAGTTTATGCGGGACACAAATCTAATTTCCATATCGAGCCTCAGAAGTCGGCCCGCTTCAATGACTCGCGGGTGTTGGTAAAGTTCGACATAGAGCGATGCTGCTAAGCAAAACAATAGAAAAGGAAGGTAGTTGAGCGATTCGGCATCGAAAGCAGCGTGAGGTCCTGTGCCAACGATTCAGTCATGCCCACTCGTACGTGAATGAGAGGAATACGCCTGCTTCGATCGTGGCATGCTTTTCTCGACCCTGGTTGCACACAGCTGCGGCTTGAGTTTTCACAAGTTGTCTGCGCGAGTTTTAAACAGTTGCATTGAATGTTTTAAGCGTGCCAAATGGTTTGGACTCCGCTCCATATAGGCAAGTCGGACGGCGTTGAAGGCTAGCCAAGCGGCGTTATTGACAAAATTGAGACGAAACTTAGTTACGACTGCGCGTCCAACGCGTGACGACTTCTAAATAACTTTCTAAATAACTTGGACAAACATCTCGGGTAGTCGGCTGCTTCAGACCGTGTGCTCCATCTGATTGAAAATTAAGGTAATGAAACGAATGTTGCTGGCGCGCCCTCTAGAAAGTTCATTCTCCTGTTGTAGCCTATTTGCATTTTTGGCGCGTCATTAATTCAAACCATGACGGTGTAGCTAGACAGCCGCTGCCGTTTTTTTTCTAGACACCTCGTCAACGATGTCTTTATACGTTGAAATGATGGAATATTAGAAAGTCGCTGTTGGGCTTGGTGAATAATAACGGAGACGCAGGCAGCAGAGCGCTAACCAGGCATATTAACTGAAGTAAAACTATTCATGTGATGAGGACAGAAAATAGGGCAAGTTATTATTGGACCGCTGTTGAATAACAATGAGGTAGTCATAAAATAAAAACGAAAAAGGGCGTAGACGCAACACAAGGCGCTGACTATCAACTGGCGGGTTTAACGCGACAATAAGTGACCGCCCGTCAACTACACGCACGCGTGTGCCTGCAAGGCACTGGAGGATCACAAGGGATGTTCGTGAAGTCGGTTAACCTAGCCAAAAAATGTACAAATACAGGAAGCTCTCGTTTGTTTCGTTACTGCTCTCTGCATTTTGCCTATTTGTCACGATCTCTTGACGTGATCACCCGATGCCTTGCAGGCACGTGCGCAGTTGACGTGCGTATTAACTCGTTCCCGCAATGAACTTCCCAATTGATAATCAGCGCTTTTGTTGCGTTCTTTCTTCTTAGTGTTTTTTTTTTTAGTGTGCTGTTGTTATTCAAGAATTCCTGCTTCTTTGACGAACTAGCAAGAGCTTTCGTGGCATCGTACGTGCGATAGCTTGTGAGACATCCGCATAACAAGCTCCTCCGTATCGCAACAATATAGACTACTTAACGAAACCCCGTTTTACGAATTTCCCGATCTGACGAAAAAATTTCCATTCCCCGGCAGGTAATTATAGGGTGAATTGTCGTCATCAACTCAAAGTAACGAAACTATCAAGGCACCATATCCGATTTAACGAAGTTTTTGTGGAAATAAAGGAGTAAAAAATTCGGAGATTTCTTTCCAATTTTGATGAAGATGGATTTTTCTTCGGGCGTGCTCTCTATCGCTATCACGTTGAAACATCTAGCCGCCCCAGTAAAGACCCTAGTCTTATTTTGATGAGGCGGCACGCTGCGCTCATGCACTGAAAAACAGACTGAACAGTCGGTAGCACTTTTACTTACCAAATGGCGCTAGTGGCGGTGGTCGTTTATTGTCCCTGTAAATGCACCTACAGGAACGCGTTGTTTGCATCCGTTACTTAATGGTTTATGCGACAGGTGGCACTGATCGCCTCCTCGCAGTAGAGTTACTCTACCTCGCAACTTTCTTACTCGACCTCCTCGCATGACCACCGCATCCGTTCTCCCCGTCTTTGCATATCGGCAGTCTATCATAGCTCCACGTGACCGTCTACCTGGCTTGCATCGTCCGGACATGAGAGGCTTCATGTCCGGGCCACCCTCGCAAACTTTTCACACTCGCAGGTGTGGGCTATCGGCAAATTCAATGGCGCAGTAGCTTTTCGGTGTCACAATATGTTATAATTTTAGTCTCGAAGGACCGACAATTGTTTTTCTCTATTTTACGAGCTTCCCGATTTGATGAAATTATTCGAGCGCAGTCAACACTTCCTAAAATCGACTTTCAATTACATTTCAAATGTCTCCCAAGATTAATCTGGGACACGTTCTGCAGCCGCGAAACGTCTCTCTTTTGGTTGTTCACGGCTTATTGATTCACCTCTTCTGTACTGATCACGAGTTTCACCATCGTGACATGTGAAAAATTATATCTTCCATGGTTATATATACCACGAATATTACACAAGTGCCGAACTTAAGCCCTGGGAACATTTCTGTTTTGTTAAAAATTTCTTTTGCTCGAACTTTGTTTACATTTACATTTACTTTGCAGCTCTGAGGCCTTTCCTTTGTCAGATGTACGCTAGCTCATTGTTACAAAGAAGCTATTACAATGTCATTAGTTTCACGTTGGACTCGCTACCACCCTACTTTAAACAATCTAAGTTCAGGGAGTTGACAGTTCGCATAAAACTAATCAACTACACATTTTTGCTTGTACACGTACAGTCGCGCTCAATATGACTTGCAACACGGGAGCGCGTGGCCTCACGAGTTCAAGGATAGCGCATGGCATCAACTTGCCCTCATTTCCGTAACTAAATGTTATCCTCTCATTTGGCATCATCTACAAGTGAGAGAACAGCGTTTAGTTCTTGAAATAATGGCTATTCGTAGCTGTGCGCATTATTTGAAGTCGTGAGGCCATGCGTTACCATGCTGCGAGTCATACTGAGCGAGACTGTACGTGTTTTTAAGCGAAGCTGTGTATGGATGTGCGAAAGCAGAATTCGTCTGTCGTATCTACGCAAAAACTCCGAACTCGTACGTGCTACTGAACTTGGGCGAACCCCACTACTCACCACTGGTCTGCTAATAATGAAGAAGAGCAGATGCGAATGCGGAGCGAGTGCGGACACTGCAGTAACCTCAAGCCAAACCGTCAGGATTAAGTCGTTTCGGCTTCACTGGTTAACCATCTCTACGGAGTGCTTTTTGCGGTGATTCTTTTTTCCTTTTCACATAATTTCAGAATTTTATGGCAGTGCAATGTTTTCAGTAGCGTTCGTATTGCGACATATGCTGCACCACTTGTTCCTGTTTACGTGATTATCACTTAATTTTGTTTTATAATTTGCCTTCGTACACTACTTTGTTTTATTGCATACCTTTCTAGTTCCTTTTTCATGCTTCTATAGGTCTTGGCAAGCGCGCGTTATTTTGAAGGCAAAATTGTGCGTTTGTCGTTCCGTATACAGCTTCTTTTTGTGGACATCACGAAGTGGGTACGTATTTTTGGTTGACGAGATTAAATGGAATCGAACGTTGGTGCTTAGAATGCTTGTAAACTGATTGTCAGCTGCCCCCCCCCCCCCCCCCCCCCGAAAAAAAAGAAGTGTTCCACACTCACCTCCATGGCTACGAGCGGTGCTGACTAACATTCCCAGTTTTACATGCACAGAAATCCCCAACAATGTGAACGGGAGGACGACCGCCGACGTAGCTCTATTGGTAAAGCATCGGACGCGTTATCCGAAGGTTGTAGGTTCGGTTCCTGCCGGCGGCAAACTGTCTTTTCGTCCACTTTAATATATTCTCATTTGTATCACAATGACTACACTACAGTTAAATGCTACGAATAATGTCCCCTATATATTCCTTGGTTTCATTAGTTTCTGTGTAACAAAGAGAACGAGCCCTACATCAGTTTCCCTTCTCTCGTGTAAAACTAAATCGGCCACTCATAAGATGCGACGAGGCACGACATGCTGCAAAAAGTACGAGTTCATCAGACATACCCATTGGTTGTCCTCTTGCAATTCGTCTTTTCCTACATTCAAGATGTTTCACGGAACTATTGCAAAGTTATATTCAGGATGTACTCATCAAGCACAGCCCGCACAGGTGCTTCTCAAAGCTTCTGAATTTTTATTCGGTGCATTTTTAGGGATCGGTGCTTCGTTGTTCAACAAAAAACTGGAAAATATTTTTAAGCTATATTACATGAGTAAGAGACAGGCAAAAGTTATTCTAAGCACTTGCACAGGAGGTTGGCTAAAAAGCAGTTCATCTACGCATACCGCACCGCACGTGAGCCGCACTGAAAAAAAAGGGCCCTAATTTATTGGCATACAACTGTCGTTTGTATTTTGTATTAAGATTGTAGGCTTTTGATAAGCAGACATACTTAATAACTAACTGAAATTTCAGAGGCAACACGAACGCGCAACACTCGTCAACTGATATTTAAGTATATTGCGTGCCCAAAACAAAAACAAAAAAGAAAAAGTTTTGCTTTTGGGCTGCTAGTCACTCACCTACTGTTGTCCAATGGGATATGCCCGATGTTTTAGTTTTACCACTCGATATTTGTCTGCTGCAAAGTCCAGGAGGCGAGGAAGTCTGGGAATCGCATCGTACCGACACTTCCACAATTACGAGAGCAAGTGACGCATGTATCCCTTCTTACTTCCGGTCTTCGGGGTTACTTCAGCACGCCAACTTTCTATAGCACGAAGTGCACGGCGCTCTTTTAGCGCTTCCGCGCCGAGCAGACGACTTGCCGAGTTCGCCACCAATACCGCGTCTGAGAGCGCGCTGCTACGCAAAACTCAATTCATCGCGTCTTTCCTTCTCCCCTGTTTTCCCTCCCCCTTTCTTCGTCCTCAAGAAGTTTCCCGTTTCTCTCTCTGCTTCCCCATTCTTCCCTAGACGTCCCCAAAGGGTATCCCTAGCGCAACGCCTTATTTCCGTCCGCGATTCCCTAAATTCCCTACACTTATGCTTCCCTCGCCTTCGCAGGTTTGGCACCCCTTGCGTGGCTGCTTCAACGACCGTGGTTATTCAGCCACGCGCGCGCGCAGTGAAAAAATACATTGTCGCAGTCGCACATGCATGGAATCGGTACATCGAGTAAATGGATACAAATAACAATTAAAAGGGGAAATTAAGTATATTAATCATGTCTAAATGCTGGCCCAGAGCCAACGAACGCGTGTCGCCTGGTGAAGAGCCCCAGTAATCAATGGTTGTCGTAAATAAATTATACTTGAATGTACGCGTAACGAAAACATGTTATAAAGCTCTTGAAAGCTCCTGGTCCTAGACTGTCTTGGTGATTGATAGATAGCCTTGTTAGCGCAGGGGCCCCATATGGCTAGAAAGCGCGTCACAACATTTGGTGATGAACTTTCAATGAGTTGTTTTTCATTTCAGAAATTCGCCTGCGAGAGGGATGTATGTCACGGTATTATCTCGCAAATAAATATTCGCTTCATAGGTATAAAATATACACTTTTTAAAACAATTTTCGTGAGTAGTTAGTGCCATGACCATAAAAGTTAGTGGTGAAAAATGTTTATGCAGTGGCCCTAGTACCTCAGCAGAGCCCTTGAACACAAGGGCTCGGAAGCACGTGCTCCGCAAAGTGATTGCGTTGCAGCTACAACTTCCAAGGTCAGACCATGCAACATGTAGCCTGGCCAAATAATTTCCACTATAGAATTTTTTTTTTCTTTTAAAAACTTGAGAATTGTTTTCAAATTGAAAAAAAAAAATAACGCTTGGTCGAGAAATTCTAGCGGTGAAAGTAAGGGATGTACTTTCTATTCTTCTAGAAAACCTATAGTAAGTGGCACGTGCTTTGTGTTAGGCAGACGACAAAAACCACTATTAATACACTGCAGGTGTAGTAATAACAGAACAGCACCGGGAGAACATTTGTCCCTTATTCTCTAAGTCCTTTGCTTAACATACTATGTTGCTGTAAGTACGTTCGGTGCTACTAACTATGATTTTAGATGTGCAACAGCTTGCCAGCGCTCATATATGGGGAAGAAGTTTGGAGGCAAACAAAGAAACTTGAGAAGATGTTAAGAACCACACAGCGATGGAACGAAAAATCATAGTCGTTACACTGAAAGGTGTGAAGACAGCAGAGTGGATCAGAGAATAAACAGCGGCAGCCAATATTCCAGTTGACATTAAAAGAAAAAGGAAAGGACCTGTGTGGGACGGATAGCCGACGGTCAGGTATTGTGGCCGAATGTATACCAAGGGATGACAAACGCAGCTGAGGGCGGCATAGAGTGCGGTGAAGGATGAAATTAAAAAAAAGTTGCACGCACACAACGAAATTAGCTCCCGTAAGACAGTGTAAATTGAAAATCATTCATAGAAGTCTTCGTCCTGCATTGAACACAGAATAGGCTGAGCATGGTGATAATGATGCTGATTTCGTTGGGCCTTGCTTCAATATGTCGTCTGTAAAGTTTCTTCCTGATTGGCATCAAGACCACGACACGGCGAGCGCGCGGCCAGCAACGGCGGTGGACCCCCCTTCCGGGGTTGTCTGATCGGGGCTTTCCACAACCAAATAAAGTTCATTTCACCCCACCTCAAGGCGCAAAATATAGCGACTACTTAAACAATGTAATTTGCAATACATGCGCTTCACAACCTAGAATATTATCGCTGAAGAACACTGAAGATATGTACCCTCACTATTTGCGTGTGTATACATGCCTGAACTGGTCATTAAGGATAGGAAAGGAAAACTGGGCATGGGACACTATAGGTATGCGAACGCCTTTGGCCACTTCTTTGTCCAGAGCGGGTAGTGCCAAGGTTAGCGGCGGCAAATGTGGGCGAAGATGTCAAAGGAAATTTATCGTACGTGAGAGTGGCATTTCGTTATATAGGAGTGGAGAAGTAGGAATGTGTTTAAGACGCCTTAGTGAACACGAAGCAAAGGTTCACTTGAAACCAGTATTGATGTACGCGCCCTCCATGGTTGTCACCTGGTTTTGTCTTTCTTGTTCATACGCTACACATATTTCCAACGGTACCATTACCCCACGCTACGTGGATTTCGAGACCTCCCGTTAGTCCCGCATGTATCTGTTGTGCCACTGAATGGAACATGCGTGAGGAATAAGAATACCCACGCGCTATTGAGGGCAGGCAGTTTCACATGCGCCCACGCTTAATCGCGTGTCGCGAATATTCCATTCTATTTGGAGTATATACGTCACCGAAAATCCACCCATTTCAGTCAATATACGCTGCAGGCTTCTCGTCAGCGTTTGTGCAAGAAGTAACTCACACTTACCGAAGCAAAGAAAAAAAAAATCATCGAGCGTACGTTAACAACCGCACGAAGCAATGTTTCGACAAAGAGAGGGATGCTGGTGTTCCATTACGGCGTTTCATACAAGCCTCCTACGGAGCTTGGTGTCGACACGGTACCTCGTGCAAAGTCGGGAACGATGACTTTCGCCAGTGCGTAACGTGATTTCCGCGCTTTCGCGACCGGCTCATCCAGAGCTGGAAAGTCAAAGGGCGCTTCGATAATGGCCGCAGATAGGCGCCAACAACAGCACAGAATCGTAATTTACCGAGGCATGCGCGCCGCAACCGCTGATATTTGCATTAACAATCTCCCTACCATCAATTTTTAGCCAAATGGCAGTTGCGTCAGCGAACACCTCCTCCTTTATGTCCGTACGTCATTACCAGCACTTCCTGTTAGAATTTATTGCGGGCGTCGGTAAATATAGTTCACTGGTGATGATGTCTTGAAGCCACATTTGTGTTTCACAAACACGCTTCGATTATCCTTGCGGAACAGGGGCGTAAATTGGATTCCGTGTATAGGTTCTGTGCTGTTGCGTCCTGCGCCTGTTTTTATATACGTGTTCGTGTTTTCCTTTTCTATTGACAGCGTTTCCTTCATCGCTCATCCTCTACTGCGTCTGAGCCAGCGCGCCAAACCTGTTTGTGGACTATTTTACGGTTGCGTTTCGGTGCCGCCATATTGGGCTGTTAACCTTGCAGTTTTGTATCTTTAACAACTGAACGAACACTGCTACGGTGGACGTATACTCATGAAAACGGTTGGGTTGGTGCATTCGACGTTTCGCGACCTTATCAATTCACGTCACGATATACAAAAATAAGAGAACATTCGTTTAACAGACCAATGTGGCAGCGTCCATGTGTCTTAATATCGTCTATAGGCTGTGGTCGCCAGTCAATGTTAAGGCTTCGTCGCCTTCCCATTCTACGGTTGCCAACTTTCTATTAATGTATTTACGCCTACAAAGCTACTCTGTTTCGTATCTATTCTACAGTGTATCTATTCTGGAGCGTATCTATTCTCTAGCCGCCGGGTGCGAAAGCTTTTTATACTTATTTGAAGTTCGCACCGGAATAAAAAGAAGTGGTACAACAGCTGCTCAAATTTTGTATACTCTCCGGTTTGTCAAAACTAACACAGCCGTTTACTAGATAGACCATGCGAATAGGGCAACATCAACACAAAAAAATAACAATAGGCCATATTTTTTAGTCATTCTAAGGACTGGTTCCTGCACCGCCATTTTCATTAGGTATAACTGTATGCGACGAATTCGCGAACGAACAAATTAGTCGAGCTGGCATGTTCAGCGTTGGCAACCATGCAAATCAGTGATAACCCTCTGTCGAACAAATTCGTTTCGGTATGCTGTCGCCAGGATGGTATATAAAAAGTTATGAGCGCCATATGAAGTGCATTAAACTCGGCGCGCACCAGTCCCTGAAATAACCGCGTACGCAAGATCAACTAGACCTGGACATCAGGCGCCTAGGCAATAATGCTCATGAACTACACCACGATTTAGTACTGCAGTGGCTACCAGTTCACTGCGGCATAGAAGGCAATGTTCGGGTTGACTCCGCTGCCAGAGCTGCACATGACGCGGCATCTGAGAAAATCGACGTTCCTTTTTCAAGAAAAGACGCAGCAACTTTGGTATCTTAAATGTAACGTGGTACCTTAGGCGTAAAATACTTAAGTGTAACGTTTTCGGCCTACTGTTCATGGAATGCTCATGTTGATTCAGTTGTTGCGAAGGCCGCCAAGTCATTAAACTTTATACAGCGAAACCTGAGACATGCGCCGGCATGTTTAAAATCAACGGCGTATTTAACATACATTCACCCTATGCGTGAATACGCTTGTGGCGTGTGGGACCCTTGGCAAATTACTTTAAGTGAAAAACTAGAAAAAATACAGAATAGAGCTGCAAGGTTTGCCCTAAACCTGTACTCGAGAAATGACAGTTGCACCAACATGAAAAGTGAGCTGGGATGGGAATTACTCTCATCCCGTCGAAGGAAACTGCGGTTAAAACTCCTATATCAAATATTTCATGGTAAAACCGGCATTCGAAAAGAAATGCACCTTCATTCACACAGTCCTCATTATGTCTCTTCGCGCAATGATCATTGTTTTAAGATTTTAGAATATCGTAGTAGATCTCATTTGTTTGCTAATTCGTTTTTGTTCGATCCATCAGCGAATGGAACCGCTTATTAGGTGAACAAGTGTGCTGTATCAATGAAGATGTGTTTTTCTTGTCAGTGTAACCCCCCTGCTGCAGCGCCTTCGAGCTAAGCGGGGTAATAATTGAATCAAGAAAATGAAGAATAAAAAATCTGCGTTCGTGCGGAATCTACAGCGAACACTACACTCTAAATATTTTCACGCGTAGTAAGCGTGAAACGCGCCCCTCGGCCTCCTAAAATTCGTTTTGTGTACCAGGTGACTCAAAATACGCGTTGTTTTCCTTCACCCAAGCGTGACGCCGGTCGAGGACACGCACATTCGCTGTATTTTACGCGTGATGCGGGATTCTACGCGTGAGAACCGGAAAACTCACGCTGAGGAAAAGTTTGCGACGCCGATCGCGCTTCTCCTCATCACGCGTATATATATCCTGATAGAATCGTCAAGACAGCCGTGCGACGTCGCCGTTACTCGCCTCTGATTTGCTGCTGCGATTTGCGCCTCCTTTCATTTATTTTTGTTTTTCACGCGAATGCCTTGAAAGGTGGCGCTTGCTTCGATATATATTTTTGGCGGGAAAACGGGGTTAGAGTCGTTCGAGTCATTGACTTAGCAAGCACTTTGTGCATCGTCTCTGCCTGCCCTTCGAGCGTGTACTGTGCGGAGGGTTCGCTTTGTGGTGTTGAAAAGTGGTGAAGTCATGAATAACTTGACATCGATTGACCTGCGTGGTGTGCCGCGCGGTAGATGTAAGAACACCGAATGCGACTGCCCGGACTTCTCGCGCGACACGGCGCCACTCACCGCGAACTCTGCTATTCCGGCCGGACGGTGTGCACACTGCGGGTACTCGCCTGCCATTCACGGCCGCTTGGAATACCTGGGTAAGCAAATATTTCGAAATGTGTTTGCCCATTATATATTTTGCAACTACTTTCCCAACAGTGACGTTTCTTCCTATTGACCTCTGAGCTTGAAATTAGTATCAGGCCAAGTTCTCTCTGTACAGTACTGACGGACAGAAACGCGAAAATTTAGGGCTATGTAATTTACGTACTTTCATTTTCAACATCTCCATTTCGTGTCATAGCGGCTTTATTTTGGCTCGAACACTTACATCAGAGCCAACATTACCTTAGATGCCGGATTCGTAGCGACGTGACGTGGTTACCTTGAGTAATTGCTCATGAAAGTATTAGTAGTAAAGAAAGTGATGTCGCATTCAGTCCGAGAGATTCTGTTTCACTCGGGTCGTGCGATCGACCGGGAAGGATGACAAGAAAGAAGGAAGGATTGTTGCTCTCGGTGCCGTGGCTGTGAGCCGTTTCTCCTTCGCCGTCGGGTATCCACCGGTCCCCGCGTATAGCGCTCGTTAGCTTTGGCTTGTCGGCGCCAAATTTCGTGGCCGCGTCGCGGTTCGCGGCGGTGGCCATTTTCGGGCCAGGAGGCAGAACGCCGGTAAAGGGGCCGCCTGGCGCCTCGCGCGGTGAATAAACAGCGCCTGCTTCCTCCATCCTCCGCAGAGCGCCTCGAAAATTACCAAAAATATATTGTATGCTGTAAATTCATGTAGTCGATGCGTACATTACGAAGCGTTAAAATTGGGCCATATTCTACAAACCAAGCGCGTAAGGCCACAGTAAAATTGTGTGTTTTTGCTGCACATCAAGGCTGAAGTTCGCTTTTTTTATGTGAGTGCGCAACGCATGAGTCCATAAATACCGCTCTGCTTACAAGCGAACTATTTATGCCGCAACCTACCCTTTTATAGTAAGATACGATTGCGTCACCTTCAGGAATTTCAGGCTACTGGGTGAAGTCGCACTTGTGTGCAATTAATAGGGAGTTTTTGAATAGGGGCCCCAAACGTTCGGGGCCCCAAAGCCTCTTGCGTGGGCTCTCTTTGGGTCAAGCAGGAGTTATAGAGTTTTCGAATAGGGTCTCGATTTGGGCACTCCCCCTATTCTAGGTTACTGTGGTCTTGGCTGAGAGCCGTCGCTTCGAAGTGAGTGCCGTCCATGTTTGTTGCTTTTGGGGCAGGCTTTGGGGCTCCCGTTAAATTCGTGAAATAGCGTCCCCATTGCAAAACCCGAAGCTGTTTGGGTCTCGCGCATGCGCAGCGGCCTCGACGCTATTTCTTTGGGGCCCCTATTCGAAAACTCCCTAATATTTGCGTTACCGTAACGTAGCATAAATAGTTTACCGTACGGTCCACTACGTGGAGCCAGTGCCTCGGCGGTCTGTAATGCTAGCTGTCGCGACAGCAAGAATGGAGCTCTGTTGCAGTCATAGCAAAATTATACGGAATTACAGAAAAGCTGTTTTTATAAGCGGCTCAGGTAGAGCATACGTGTCGAAACAGTCAATTCGAGCCCTTTTACTGTAAAAGCCCAAACTTGTCGCGAGTACAAAAATGAAGTGCTTCGTATGGTACTCAGTGGTGTAACAGCTGATATTTTGAATGCCGTTTCTGAAATTCGCAGTGAAATGTGGTCAGTATACAATCCCCAGGTTAACGGCTTTCTTTCTAATGGATGAATATGTCTGAGATACCACGCTGAGTGCACGTGTTCACCGTCGACTTGAGCTCTACTCCACAAACACTATAATTGCGGAAGAGTGCTTAGCTCACCCGGCTGCCAATCGACAAGACAGCGGTTCGATTCCCACCGCGGGCACAAATCTTCTTTTTCCTGCAGCTGTTCCTCTCTATGGATGAACGGTTGCACCACAATGTTCCTTCTTTGGGGCTTGCAGTTGCGTCATACGGGATGTCAAACATACGGTTAACCTCTCTGCATTTAGTCTCGAGAAGGACTAGCGGTTCTGCCAACGCAGTTCGTTTGTCAAGAGAACAACTTTTGATTGAAAAGCTCGCAAGATCTGTTGGAGTGTATGGGGTTCAGAAAGAGGCACTCGTCTTACTTCCGCAATTATATTTATCGCTGTGAAATTTATATTTGTTTATCTGTGCAAACAATAGATGAAGAAGGACATTCTGAAAGCGGAATAGATGCACCCCGCGTGAAGGCACTTTTAAAAGCATCCTTTATTCTGAGGAGCACGTCACCAGTGGCGGTATTACCGGCTTATCTCCTAAACGAAGAACTGGTAAGACAGTCCTGTACCTTCTTATGTCCCTCTTTATTTATTCAGATTGCCATATTTGAGAAGATTTTATTGGCGCCCAGTGTAATCTGGAGCACTCACTTTTTTTTCCTTCTTGCTCAAACAGGTTGCCGGTGTACGCACTATACTTGATTTTACGACTTCAAAACTCCTTTGTACTGTTGTTGCTGACCCCCAATGCCGCTATAATTAAATCAAGAGCCACGATGTTTTGCTGGTTGTGCGCTGTATTCTGTGTTCATGAAGTTTAATTCCACGTTTTCTCTTTCAGCTTGCCTTTGAAAGTGAACTGAGATTTTTAAGCACTATCGAGGAGAATGTCAAAAGCATCAGCAAAATTCTGCCTGCAGTGGCGACAGTGTCATCCTTAGCGGACCCATCGTACACACAGGTGGGTGCGTACCTGAGGTTAAGGCTCGCGAAAATGGCCCTAATTTCAGAGGTGAGTAAAATAGTTTTTTAAGAGCCAAAGTTTCAGAAGCAATCCATAACTTCATCATTCTTCTGACACTATACTGAGTTTTCAGCAGTGTATCAGAAAATTTAACGCCGCAGTCGCAATGTGAGCTTTGTCGACAAAATCATTTTCATGAATTTGTAGTTCTGTACCAAGTGAAATTGGATAACGGTTCATTCCATCAGGTACCAATTTAATTTCTCCTTTTTATCTTTGCCAGGTTTCACCCACAGACATTATTGACCCGTGCATTGTGTGGGGCGACGTGAAGGAGCTTGTATGCGGCAAAGAGCCCAGCGAAACCATGAAGCTACAGCCGAACACGTCGCTAGAAAAAGCACTGGTGCTTTGTTTGTGTGTCTACTACGTCAAGGACCTTGCGTATCCGGCTGCGTTTGGCCAGTTGCTTGGCTTCGTTCAAGCAGCCGTTAAACGTGCCGGAATCGACGAAATTCCATGGGCGCAGAAAAGGCTACGGGATTTGTTCACGAAATTACACTTCGTTTCAGTTAAGTACACGTGAAAGTTTATGTGCTGCTTAAAGAGACATCCAAAATTCATCTAGCGCCTATTTTACAGTTCCTGTGTGTTTTTTTTTTCTTGGATTGCTCTTCCATAAAAAGAAGCGTTTTTGTAAGTTATGGTCAATAAAAGTTTTACTCAAATTTCAATTCTCGTAAATATTTCGTTCTATTAACCCCTTATCTTTGATTCAAAACGTAAAGTGTCAGAGCACTCCGCGCAAAATTCCTCACTCAAATTTCTGGACTACCGTATACATAAGTAATCACCTCGAAAGAATGCATGCACATCAGAGTCTTAATTGTAGGATTCGCCAGATGCACCTGTGGAAGATGCTTTATGAAAGTTTGCCATGCACTGCCTTCCATGGCGTTGGGGTTGGTGACAAGCGAAGTTTGAGACAATCCATAACGCCTTCATTCTGCTAACACTACTAAATTCTGAACAGTGTATAACGAAGATCTAACGCCGCAATCGCGATGTGAGGCTTGTCGATCCGTGACGGGAGGCCTTCCTAATGCTTAGTTAAGGTGTAAGAGAGGATTTTTACTTACTTGATGCGGGATTCTCCTGCTCTATAAAATGTGTTTCTGACTCTCAGAAAGCGTTTAAAAATAAATTTGAGAGAAGATAATATTTGTTGTGCTGTATTTGTTGATGCTTGGCGGCTGCTTGGCGGGTATATGCTGGTTGCCCGGCATTAAATAGCTAATTAAAAAAATCAAGTTTCAGTTTTCATATTGGGCATCGGAACATTCCATTGGTTCTGCGTAACACGAGCTTGCTAGCTGCACCGTAAATACAAACCGCACTGCCGATGTTGAGCTGTGCGCATATATGTGCCGTTGGGTACAACAGGGAGAGAGTAGCCAGTGAAATAATGAAAGCTTGTCTCTTATTTCTAGCCTACTCTTTGTACTATAAACCGAAATCCATATTTATGTTTCAGCCAGCAAGCTCATTTTACCCTCTCGCAGTGTGTGTCGCGTTCTACAGTTTGCACATGTGCAAGATGAAAAGGAAAAATTAATTTTTGTAATGCGCTAATTAATTCCTGGCATCAGTATGTATACTCTTCAAGAAGCCGCCAAGCCCATACAGCACAACAAATATTATCTTTTTTCAGCTTTCTTTTTGAATGATTTCTGACAGTCAGAAAGGCATTTCAAGGAGCGGGAGAACGCCGCATTAAGTAAGTGAAACTCCTCTCTTACACCTTCTCTAAGCGTTAAAAAGGTTGGCAATCCCGGTTGGCAAGCGTGGTGCGCTTAGCGTGAAAGCGCACCACGCTTAGTACAAGCGTGCAAAAAATCGCCCCCACTCACGCTTCGCAACCGTTATGCATCCCGCAAGTCATGCTTAGGAAGCGTGATTTTTCAGCGTGAAAGCACACCACGCATAGAACAAGCGTGCAAAAACACGCCCCCCACTCACGCTTGCTACGCGTGAAAATATTTAGAGTGTATGGAGCGATGCCAATAACCAGTACGGACCGCTGCACAGAATAGACCAGACGTGTAGCTCTTATACGCCACAAAGACTAACCAGGCAAGATGAAACGTGCATTCGCTGGCAGAGACTCGACGTTGCCCATACGAAATACTTCAAGCACAAGATCAGGCAGTCGGAATCGCCCACGTGCACCACATGTAACACTCGGGAAGACGTAAAGCACGTACTCTGCGACTGTTCCCGTTACGACGCCGAACGACAGATTCTGAAGGCAGCACTTCATTTGCAACGCGGCTCGAGCTTGGAGCTGCGGCACCTTCTCGGCCCGTGGCAAGACAGCGGTTGGGCGATGCGCAACGCAAAAGCGCTGTTGGTGTGCTTGAGAAACACTCGACGTAACGAAAGTTTGTGAATGACTATTTTGCGTATATATGTGTGTTTGTGACTGTACGTACTATTTGTGTGAATATGTGATCATTGTATATATCATAGTCATCACCCGACACCTGGAGTAGCAAGCCAGGCCATAAACCAGGCTAACATCTCCGGGAATTTCATTCAAGATTATGATCTCTCTCTGTCGGCGCACGTGGCTTTAAATGCGTTAACGAAATAAAAATAAACGGAGGAGCTGTCGTCATTCTCTGGCGACGTCTAGCTGTTTAACTTGGTTATCGATACAAGATAAAAACACGCTCTTGCGCTTCTGGGAGATATTTGAACAGCGTGACAATGTTTGGGCTTTGTTGGCATACTGCATTCCTCGAACAAAGACCGTGAAAAAATAGTGCTGAACACGAAAGCTGAACACTACGTATACATTGGAAAAGAGCACTGTTACTGCTCAGCGATTGGTTTCTTCATGTTTGTATTCGCACTGTTAGTTTTAGGACATCACAGAGTTTGGTAAGCATTTCGTGCTATCGCGCTTTCTTTCTCGGTTCTTTCGAGGGGGTAGGCTGGTTTTCGTCTTTTCTCTCAAGGTCTCCGGACTCAATTCCGGCAAACATGATGTGATATGGCAAACGCTATGTTGACTAGCCTTTATTATTTGTTCTACTATTTAAACTCGTCAAGTCATTTTTCTAAAAATCAGAAATTGCTGCTATTAGGAATTCACGTCATCTTATAAGCTAAGCAAAGAACGCATGCCGTTTGCAATGCAATTCTTTTTTTAGGAGTCTTGTTGTTGTTCTCGCTGTATTTTGTCGCTCAAATTGCTGTTCCTACAGTTATTAACATGGGCGCAACTAACTGCAAGAACCTGTACTTCTCAAAACATGTTGTTGAGATTGTTGGTTCATGCTTAATCCAAATGTTTAAAAAGTGACGCAAGGCAAAAACGTTATTTTATGACTTATTTTCTGGGTTGCATTTAATGGAAGGAATGAAGCACAAAGGCAGAAGGCAGGGAGGTTAACCAGGAAAGCCTCCGATTGGCTACCCTACACTGGGTATTAGGGGGAGTAGAAAGATTATAAAAGTATAGTTTATCGCCTAAACTTGTCGTTCCAAAATGAACCATTCGCGATGAGAGTGGAAGACAAATACACTTTAAAGCGCTTTCGCACGATACTTTAAAAGTCAAACTACTCGAGGCAACTTAACTTATCTGAATTATGCGGCACGTTTACAGTAATCATCATTTTGGTACAAATCTCTCCTCTCCGTGGCTTACGCGAATTTCGAATCTACCATGTATCGGTTGTTTCGCTATATAAGATAGCGCTTCGGCGCTACCGTTAAAAAAATGAAGGCTCAGCTTTTCGTACGGGTTTAAATTCATTCCATTTTCTGCACGTCCTTTCATCCGTACACGGGCATCCTGAGTGTCCTGAAAGCTTTCTCTCTTTTTTTTTCTGTTCTCGTTTTAGTTTTTTTTTCTTTTTTTTTTGCAGACATTCACGCATTCGTCAGGATGTGCATCCGTAATTATTCGTGGTTCTGAAGCACGCGAATGGTTACGGAAAACAGCAGTGGCCCTTTATTGGCGCACCCTTGTCGTGCGCATGAGGGACGCGCAATTCCACTCACTGTATGCGCTGTTTGCGTACTAATCTCCTGTCGCATTTCGACACCTCCGTTGCAACTCAGAAGCAGGCGGAACGCTAGCAGAATAATCTGCACCTTTTACTCGGAAGGAAAAAAAAAAGAAAAAGATAGCTAACGAGCACGCGTGTACTTCTTATACGGATACCTTTTTGCATGTCGTTCTGGCAGCATTCAACGATGTTCTGGCGGCATTCAACACATAAAAATAAGTGTGCTCGCGTCGCTCCCCGTCCCCCTTTTTTTTCGTATCTGCAACGGCACGCGGGTTGTTTGAGACAAAGACAAGGAGATGGAGATGGAGCCGTGTACAATCAGCGACCCACTTTGGTGATGCGCTTTTGAGCCCAAGATGGCGCTCTTCATTCCTGTGCCTTAAGGTGCCTCGATGTGCTCCTCAAGCGGAAGCGCGCGCACATCGAGGCACCCTACAAGATACTCTTGTTCTTAGCTTTACAGGCACGAAGCACTCCAAGTATTCGAGGTAAATTCGGAGTGTTTTCCTATGCAGGTCCTCACAATCCGCCGTGGAAAACATGCGCAGGGATGCCTGCATGTTGCTTTCTTCGATACAGTCAGCACTTCAGCGCATTCGTTAACGCACGCTGCCCACGTCAAACCGCGATGTGCATTTCCTTATTACTCGAGAGGTCGCCCTTAGGCATTAGATAGTTTGCGAAGAAAAACAAAAGGCGCGTCCCACGTACATAAGAACAAGTTTGTTTCGGATGTAAAGTTTAGTAAGGATCAGTGAAACGGTCCATGGATCCAACTTTGCACGCTAGTCATGAAGGGGCGGCCCGG
This sequence comes from Rhipicephalus sanguineus, assembly GCF_013339695.2. Taxonomy (NCBI): domain Eukaryota; kingdom Metazoa; phylum Arthropoda; class Arachnida; order Ixodida; family Ixodidae; genus Rhipicephalus; species Rhipicephalus sanguineus. Next base: position 200,961,460 of record NC_051178.1, read on the forward strand.
ACGATGTTTGGTCCTCTTAAGTATGCGTTGTACTTAAATATATGTGCAGGCAAACACGAATCTTCACTCTGATCAAAAGTTGAAGTTCGTCATCCAGAAAATGGCCACGGCTGCTCTATTTATGGCCGGTTGCGATGCTCTTATCAAAACGAGAACGCTTGAATAAAATATGAGGATCGTAACTCCAGGGGAACACGGCTTCGGGGATCTATGCGTCGTAAGCGGCGTTATTGCCTTCGTATTTTTCTTGCATTGCCTTACTATTTCTGCGTCATGTTTCTGGGACACGTTTCCGAAGATTCCAATCTGCGAAAAAGTTTATTCGAAAAAGAAAAAAAAAAGACTTGGTATTTGTACCATCGCACGAAAACGTGTGGTGTTTATTGTTACACTAAAAAACGCAAACACATCGAGACAGAATGCGTCAAAACGCATGAAGCTATTATCAGCGAGCTTCAGTAATTACACCAGCTCCCAACTTATTTACTCACTGGCGACAGCTCCCACAACGGGACCTGTCATTGCTCATTTTGTTTGTTTGTTGTTCCTTTTTTAATCGAGGATGACTCAGGGTGATTGGTCAAGAATCATGTGGAATTGGGATGACGTTTGGTTTAGACTAGCAGCAAATAAAAAATTCAGGAAATATCCGCAAAAAATAATCAGGTACTAAGAGCGTAGCTGGAAAATCGGTTGGGAGCTATTATAAATTTTTCAACAGCGGAGCGAGCATCCCTTTTAGTGTGACCGATTAAGTAGGCTCAAGAATTCGAAACTAAAAATTCTCTTCAACTTGTTTGAACTTTTGATTCGTTTTAATTCGCTTCCTTTTCTGATGACACATGCCCCCTGCGGGAGATCGGCCAAGATTGGGATATACTTAGAAGGACACTGTTTCTAGCAAGTAAACAACAGGAATATCTAAGAAGTAAGCATACACGTTAAAAATAATAAATTATGCTTAATGTTAGTTAACATTCAGATAGTCTTTAACGACTGAGCAAGCACGTGCATGCGTACCATTTTTTTTGTTTTTTTTTCTTTTCTTGACGACGGCACTTTAGTTATATTAACACATTGCTCAAGTATTTACTCAACTTCTTGATGTTGTACAGGCTGCCTAATGCCTCTGCAGATTGTTGTGGTTATGAATTGCTTCGGGTGATGCCTAATAGCAAGTAATTTATTAAAGTAGTGTCTTTTCAAATCTGTTAATTCTATAGTGTAGGTAACGAACAACCTTTCTCATTTACTTACACTCCACAGGTTATCAATGAACGAGCGATACAGGCAATATTGCGTCCACGCAGGTTTCGCACAAATATATTCAATGCGCAAAATTTGTAACAAATATGTATTGGCGGCGTTCACCTAATGATGGATGAATAATTAGATTTCCAGGCGCCTACCTGGAAATCTAAATGACGACCAACATATATAAACAGAAGGAAGCAAGGCATTCAAAGCTACAACGGCAGCAAACGAGTATAAACTATTTTACGGATGGGTTTATGTGCCGCCATATTGGGCTATTAACCTTCATGATGAAACAAGCGCAATATACACGCAACATATAATATTGCGCTTGTTTCATCATGAACCTTTACCAACATGCCCAACTGGCAGTCATCCTATTAACCTTGCCCTTTGGTATCTTTAACAACTAAAACGAACAGTGCTACGGTGGGTGTAGCCCTATATACGTATGTAAACGGTTGAGTTGGCGCATTTGACGTTTCATGACCTTATCAACTGACGTCATGAGATACAAAAGGAGGAAATCATACGCTTAACAGCCGAAGATGGAGGCGCTCTTGCGTCTTACGTAAAACCGTCTATAGAAATCAAGCAAGCTCTATCCAAGAAGCTGAAGGATATTACCAGTTCCATCGGGGCCTATGCAAACAACGAAACAATGAAAACTTCGAAAGCGTTTTTCTTCTTTTCATTTTGTTTCTTTAAGAGTTCCGATGAAACTTCAATGGTATGGCGAAGTAGGTTCGAAATAATTCGTTAACTCTGCCACATTTTAAACAAAATGTTCACTACAACTCATTCGATCTTTTATCGCTTCCGTGTGAAAAGAAAATCAAACGTTTAAGCATAGAAGAATGGAAACAATATGGGACCACACTTACAAGCTCGAAGTAAATATCCAAAGTTTGAGGCTCATCCAGGGCAAGGACAGTCGACACTATCAGGAACAAAAAGGAAACATCTCTGTTTTTCGGGCTTCGCTTCGCGGCTACATGCTTGCTTGGTCTTAGCAAGCCCGAATGATTGATCGCTGCAACGTGTCAGGATCGACATCGCCACCTGGTGTAAGAGAAAAAATATATAAATAAAGGTTCGTGAAGCATCTTCACCTGAGTGCACATTTCTTTTTCACAAAGTTCAAAATCTCTGAAAGAAATCATCAGTCATCACCATCATCGTAAGTGTCATTGTCCACTGCAGGACGAAGGCCTTTCTCTATGATGTCTGCAAAAAAAATTAACTGCCTGAAACCTTTTTTTTTTTTCATACGAACGTAAACGATTTTCATTGTTCTCGTGTCGACAAAGTACGAAATATGTCATTTATAAAAACAGTGTTTCTTCGAGAAGTGCACACGGGAGGATGTTTCGGCAATAGCCAGCGGAACCCTTTACTAGGTTCTCCAACCGTTAGTGATGCCGCGCCCGCCGTTTTTCCGCTTCTCACTTCCGCAGTTCTGGATTCCCTTGTTTTCGGCATCGCACTCGTACAGACGCAGAAGCACGAGCAGCGAAACGTGCTTCTTGCGCACTGGCACACTTGCGCGGCCATCACCCGGAGCCACAGAGGAGCGCACGCTCCATCGCATCGCCTCCTCACCCTCCTCACCAGCGAATAGCGCCGCCAGCAACAGCCGACGCCGCAGCAACATGCGCCTACTTTCAATGCAACATCATCTGTTACTCTGCAGAGTAACAGAAGTGTGATGTAGCATCAAGGAATGCAGCAGAGCATGCAGTCGTGCGTCTGATGAGTGCACAACGCGCAAGCATCGTAGGAGTTATGCTTTTGCAGCTGATGCATCAAACTGTGAGAGCAGACTTGCTGGTCCCATTGCTTTGATTTAACAGAAAAATACGCGAAATTTCTTGTCGAACCGAAGTATTTGAATCGCCTTTCTTTCACCGGGCCATTGAACAAGTGAATAAACTGCCACAGGTCGTGGCGTCGACAAATAATAAAGACTTCGTTAATGTGCTAAGACGGCATATTTGCTATAGCGCGGAGCGCTTATTCTGGCTTGCAGAGCCGACACTCGTGATGTGATTACTTTTGATGCGTTCGCTTTGTAACCATTATTCGAGTTCTTGTCCCTCCGTAACATCCCACCTTACAGCAATGCCTTCGGACTATTGCAGTATCATAATAATAAAACATTTATATGCGTGAAATAACTACAGAATTTAGAAAAGGGATTATACAAGTCTCACAATTATCCTTCCTATTACGTTAACACTGGGAAAATTTTAAAGAAAGACTTGTAGGGATTCGTACACTCGCTAGATGTTTTTGCGAAACCCTTCATTAAACTATGCTACGCACGAGTCGAGGTAGCTGATGGTCGTCCCAGTGATAAATTGACGCTTTCGTTGATGTTAGAGCGGCAGCCGCGCGAAAGGCTTTCAGTGTCACAGGCTTGCTGTCAACAAACTTGGCTTTACGCGCCATTAGGGAGTGCCGTCCGCGGAAGAAACTTTGTTGTTCGCCGATGGATGGTTGAAGGCCATTACTCAAGACCCGAGTAAAAATAAGCAAAGATAATTGGTTCACGTGTGCATTAGCATACACAACGCCTGTATACATAATATAACGTAGTGACAAAGGAACAAACCACTGCACAAGAATGCGCGACACAAACTTCCGGGAACTTTTCTTTTTGATTAGCTGTCCTTTCGCATCATCTAAGTGTCAGGTTTACTACCTTAGCCTGTTTATCAGTGTCCCAGTCAACAATGTATGTATTATGATGTATCCGTCGGTGTTTCCCATGACACATAGTTTAGATCATGTTTTCGCACTGCGCATTTTATCATATGTAAATTACGAAACATAAAAAAGAAATTAAGATGACACAAAAGCATTCGTTAAGCGTTGGATGTGTTCTCCTAGTTACCTGCCTAGCTTGCTAGTCAAGACGGCAAAAAGTAATGCACAAAACAACCCAGTCATAGACTATGCACGCGCACGCCATGACCTGAGGGTATAGTCAAAGTCAAGCTTACATCACGTCGTTCTAAAACTTCCGGCACCTGGCTCACAAGCTGGAATCCCTGCCGTATACACTCGCTCGCTTTTAGGGTAAGTATAGAGGGAGTGAGCGCTGGGCGTGTTGATAATCCATCGAACAACAAACTCGCACCTCCTGGTTATCTACGCAGTTTGTAGTTAGTCGAGTAAGTGTGCAGTGGTGGCATTGATGATGTTGCTGCATAGGAAGTTATCCTGACATACTCAGCCCGCAGTTGTTTCGTAGGAGCGTATTTTTCGGCGTCAAATATTTCCCCATGAGCCAATCAGTCCAACATCTCAAAGAAATGCAAGTACAATGCCTGGCGCTTCCTTTCGCGCTATCGACACTTTATTTTTTGAAAAGAGCATGGGAGAAGGCGGGGTAGGGGGAGGCTCTAATTGTACTGCACGTTTGTATAAGCAAGATTTCTCCCCATGCTTTCAAACATTAACAGAGGCTCCAGATGCCTCCTGCATGCATCGATACGAAAAGCACTTGAAGGACGAGTATTTTATTTCACTCGCTTAATTGCACACAGCATCCAGCCAAACGGTGCAGTAGACAGTGTAAGTGGGGAATTAAACAACTCGACAAAGTTACCTTTTGCAACTATGGCCACGAAAATTGCTGTCAAGTGTGCAACAGCTCACAAATCTTTGCGGAATCTCTATACGACGTCCGAACTAACTTGGTTTAAGTAACGAGGAACCCGTTTTCGCATAGAAGCGCTACGTGTGGCCTACTTTCTTACGTTTGTATAGGAATAAGGTGTAGTACAGCGGATATAAGCAGCCAGCTTTCGTTGTTTGGAAGCCAAACAAATGCAGCTTGCTCTGAAACCTGCCTGCCTGCCTGCCGAAAAGGCTCACGCCTTACTTCACCATCATAAACGTTGAAATACCAAGTATAGTGTTTCAAAGAAAATCCACCTAACGCGCAGAGTACTAAAAATACATTTTTTTAAAGAAGCAAGCCACAACACATTCTGGATCAACTGAAGTTCTTCGTCAAGCTACTTTGCTGTGGCTTTTCATTCCTTTCTTCGTAAGAGGAACAAAGGTGAAATAAAGAATCTTAATATAAAAAAGCGTGTAGGATTAAAAACTGAAAGCTGTAGGCTAGTTGCAAGCTTGAAATCTAGTTAGAAGCTTGACGTATCCAGCGTTCCTAGGAACAGAAAGCAGGTTAACAGAAAAAAAAAAAAACAGGACAGGAAAAAAACTTAAGGGAAAGGGTTTCAAGGATGGCTGGGATGTTGGAGTAAATGTGAAAACACCTTCGTAACGTGGCGTGTACATGGGCAACTCAACTCTTCTGGGCTTAAAGGGACAATATAGATAAACACGCTTTCATTTGTATTAAAACATTGCTCTTTATCAATACCTACTATTCACTCCTATATCATGAGAAGAAGCAATTGGTAAAACATAAAAGTTGTAATAACGAAAGAGTCGTCTTGACGTCGCCTGAAAGTTCCTGCACAAGCTAGTCGTGACGGCATTGGCTATGTAATCTCTGGTTAACTATTCAACAGAAAAGATTAATTCGATTATATCCTCATAAAGATGGAGGCGGAATATCGGAAGTTTTTATAAGCTTTTATTGATTCAATGAGACAGAGATACACAGCAAGTGGCAACATATCACGACGTTATAATTATTATTATTATTTATTAAATTTTCGACAAATTATCTTTGGCCGTCCTTCCTTCCTTTTAATAATTAACCTCTTACTGTGAAATTCCCGTTTTAAATGGTTACTTTATTAGTATGAGGTTGTCTTTACTACAGTGCTTCCTCAACATTAGTGCTTCTTTAACATTCTGACAAGCAAACTATTCCATGCACTGCCCAACAAATAAAAATGAAGCCGGAATTCACGAATATTTTCCATCAGAAGTGCTCATATTTAATGCGTACACAGCCGACTTCGCTGATGCATCTTAATTAACCGCTGTGGCTAATACCGATGTAGCTTAGCGGTCGTGTTCGGTTTCGAATTCCGGCCATGGAGTCCGCATGCCGGTCAGGGCGAAATGCTAAGGTGCACTTAGATAACCTGTACGTAGATATAACTGCACGTTCAAGAACTCCAGGTGGTCAAGATTAGCGCGAAGTCCGCCACTACGGCGTGACTCGTAATCATACGCAGTATTGGCTTCATAATTTTATAACACCTTCAAACTTGTTAAAAAACTTGGAAGACGCTTGAGTTTCGCCTTCAAGAGTAGAACGCGATAGCGTAATCGGGCCCCGTGCGCATCACCTTCTCAATTGCTAGCGTGGCTTCTGCTCTCGGTGCTTGCCTCAACCGTGCCGTAAGGAAACGAACGACTGCGCGCGTCACAATGGCCGCTCCAAACTATCCTAGAATGCAAGTACAGTTGTTAAGTGTCCACTACGCCGTAATTCTTCCTTTTTGAATCGCCGAAGGGCCCACTACGCGTCTGTAAGCCAACATGTGCACCTGCGCAGCTGCACACTTTGTTGACGCCGCTGCTGATGATTTAATGGGTGGGCCTTTAAGACACCCATTCCTTGCACAGTTCCCATGTTTTGATGCCTGGCGCGATTCTACGCTTCTGCCACGCAATATTACATGCGTTAAGGAGACTCCTTCGAGTGCATGACATCTATATAGTGTCGTTTTTTTTTTTTTATTTCGAAGCAGTTTCAAGCAATGGCGTGGCTATGCGGTAGAACACCTGCTTCCCACGCAGAAGGCCTGAGTTCGATTCTCACTCGAACCGAAGTTTTTTATTATTTATTTTATTTGCATCTTTCTCGGTTTTTCAGTCACGGACAAGATGATGATTTTTCGCTCACAACCAACCTCGCCGACGCCGACACCGACGCCGACGCCGACACCGCGATTTCTGCGAAACAAGCTCTTTAACGCTATCGCGTTAAAGCTTGGACTCTTGCAGAGGACTGAAGTGGTAGTCTCGCCTTGTGAATTTGGGTTATGGTACGCCAGTGCTGGCCGACTAGCGCTCAATCAACACGAGCAACCAAGGATTGTAAATGAAAGAGATCGATAGAAACAAAGACAACTGCGCTACATGTACGTGTGAAGAGGCAGAAGAAGACATGGAACACCTCGTTCTACACTGCAGAAATTATGCTTTTCCTCGTAAAAAATTCTTAGAAAAACTAAACAGATTGGATAGACGGCCGCTATCATTAGCAAAAGTTTTGGGTCCGCGGCCAACAGAAACCTTACAAAACATTGCTGCACGTACAGTTTTCAGAAGATTCGGAAATATCAAAAAGAAACTTATTCACATTTGTAATTATTCTTCACATTGAGGTACTTCTGGTCACACGTTCCGCGTTGCCTCTTGTGATTCAAAACAGTTGTGTTTAAAGTGCGGGCAAGGGCCCAGTGACTGTTGTATGATCGCATTATACAAACGACTGTGAGATGAACTCTTCGGCAAAGTGCGAATGTTTCTTGTATGCCTAATGTGTGAACATTGTTGTCGACACGCGGACATTATGCACGACGTGAGAACATTCCTTTTAAAAGGACATTGCCGTGAGTGAGTCTACTTTTATCTACAAGTTCGTGACGCAAATTAATAAGTAAGGGAAGAGGAGTAGCCGGAGCCATGTATAGCCACCAACCTCTCCTTAAACACATTTAATTTAAAAAATGACAAGCTAAGGAAAAGTACGAGCGTTCACTAATGATAATGCCATACTTGAGGAATAAGTAAAACGAAAGTTTTTTTTTTTTTTTTATGGTCAGCACAGCAGCAGCAGGTGGCTACTCTTTTAATATGCATAGAATCAATTTCCAGAGGAAAAAAGGTTATATACTCGTTCTCGGGTGCCGTTTGTGCGCATAAAATTCGTGGCTCGGTGAGCTTTTTAATCTCGGCACGTGTGCCTCTGGGCAATGTGCGTTTGACATGCAGCTTCCGTCAACCCGGACAACATAGGTTACTAGTTCGCTGCTCACTGCGGCTTGTTTTCTCCCTGATATACATTGAATGCACCCTAATGTCCTTCCTCTCTGAATTATCTGCGCTGTTGTGCAGCTGTATAGCATCACCGCCTTAATGATTGCAATATACTTTACTTAGTCGCATGTCTTGCAATTCCGTTCCGTGTTACGTTTGATTGTCGACTTGCCCTCGACATTTATGTAGTGTACGTACACGTATTATTAATTTATTGGGTTTTACGTGCAAGGCGTACATGTCCTTGATTGATCTATTCGCACTTGCATGACCGCTGTTAAGGGCACCGAATAATTCATTTTCACACAGGATAAGTGCTGCGTTGACAAGCTGCAGCGCTGAACAGACAAGGACGCAGGAAAGAAGATCGCGATGCAGGCGCTGTAGCTTGTCAATAATGTAGTTTGTCTTTTAGTGCCGATCATTACTTGAGAACTACGCCATGGCGAAAGTAAGGGAAGCGGGCGCACGAGCTTGAGCCAATGTGGTACGCGTAGGCATTTTAACACTTTTGTATTGAACGGGAGTTTAATGCAGTTAAACACGATGACAAGCTTACCAGCCCTGACTCGGCCTGCAGTTAGAGCACGTTGAACCTAGCAGCTAGCACAAAGTCGGGAGACGACTGCTTTCTTTGCTGTTTTCTGAAATATATGCGTTTTCATGCGTCACTTACTTATACAAAGAAAAATCCCTCCGACGCAACATAGCGGAGCTGTTTTAACGGCATCGCTCGCTTTTTTTTTTTTTTGGCCACTGTCTTCAGTGCTAATGATCATATCGGCAACAAGCACATTGCACATCAAATAAGCTAGTTTATAACAATCTCAAAAGAACTTCGAGTGTGAAAGTGAGAGAATTAAAATCTAAATGTACAAAGGCTTCAAAAGCGGCTGATTAAAGGCGGAACTTCGGTCAAAATTCGGCGCTCCGAATGAGTATTCACCCATGGCTAAATTCTTTCGTTGCCATTACTTTTTAAAAATAGAATTCAGATTTTTGAAATTTATATAACCTTCCTGGTTTCGCACGAATTCAGAGCTTACAGCCGTGGAACACTGATGCAGTCTCGCGCATCAGGCAGTCTGAGCACGTACGTCTTGTAAATATGATCCACACGTATTCGAAGTACTGTGCATACTTGTCTGGCTCCCGTGCGAAATATTTGCTATATAAGGCACTTTCTGTTTCGTAACCATTGCACACATTGATCGGGCGTGTGATCGGATTTCTAATTCACAATGAACGAACTGGCAGAGCACCGAGTAACGACTCTACATAAGAGCCAACCTTGCGTGAAAAACCTTTTTCAATTTCTTCAAGTGAAGAGGAGACGAAAGTTCTAGCTTTTGTTTCTTTCTCTTTTTCTTTTTCCTCGAAATTAACAAGAAACGTAAGCGTTTTTAATGGCGCACGTGTGACTTCCGAACACTCTCTACATTTTTCTTCAACTGTATTATTTCAGTCATGGAACGTTATTTGCATGCAGATTACGCGGCGGCCAATCTTGCGCGATTCGAGGCGCTTTTGGATACCATGAAGTTCAGCCACTAACACGAAGCTTCTCTTTCCTTGACACAGAAGCTTGCTTTTCACGTGCAATGTCGTTGTGAGTGGGTGTAACCAGGATTTTCCATTTCCGTGTCAGGGCGTGTGTGGGGGCACCCCACTTTCCTATACCTTTGTGTGCTTATATGTGTTCGTGTTTACATAAGTACAAACCGCAAAAAATTTCGGCGGAAGTTTTAACAACCGCTGCCCTCCACTCCCCTCAAGGGGGCGGGGATGTTCAAACCTCTGTGGAAATTTTTGTCAAACTTCACTTTTTCCGCATCGATAAATCTGGAGTTTTAGAGTACAGTGTTCTCTAAGATCGCGCTCTACTCGAGCGCGTGTTGTCGTGGCTACATATTCCATGTTTTCGGTGAGATTCAGCGCGAAGGTGGGTGCCACCTAAATCGAGTACAAGGACTTCCTCTCAGTGTCCTGGCAAACACGAATCGTATTACGAGATAATTCGAATACTCGCGCGAAAGCGGCGTTTTTCGTGGAGCCACTTTTTCCCGACGTGGGAGTCACCCGCTGCGCGCTGACGCGCGCCTTGCAGGACCCAAATAAAGTTTTTCAACCAACCAACCAACGGCTTTTTGCCAGCACCATTCATCTGAATAAGAAGCTGAAAGGGCAGAAAGAAAATAAAACCAAGTTACGCTTTAAGTCTAGGAAATTGCATTCCGCCCCCGTCCGTTCTTTTTTTTTTGTTTTTTTTTTTCTTGTCGTCATGACAACGGAAGTCGAGTATCAAGCTCAAGCCATTTGTCGCACAACGAATCAAGTACATCTCCAGAAAGTATCACGTGAAACGCCGCACACTCTAAGAAAAAAAAAGAGTGCTTTGACTTCTTTCGAAGAGTCCTGACTTGCCACGTATATGACTCGTTTTAAAGAGTCACGTTAACTCTCTTGTGGGTCACACGACTCTCCTAAGAGAGTACAGTAATCTCCAAAGAGAGTTTACCTGGCATTTTTAAAGGGAGTCATATACGTGACAAATCAGGACTCTCCGAAAGAAGTCCAAGCACTCTTTTTTATTTTTCTTAGAGCGCACGCCTCTTGTCGTCCGATTGAGGAATCATCGACGCCAAGGATCAATCGTCCTTCGAACGAGACTCGTTTGTGTTTGTTATTTGTTTTCTCAACTAACGCACTCCACTTGTAACCGGCTCGCGCTTCTGCGTTATTATCGTTGGCGTCGTCCCATTTATAGCGACGGAAATTGAGTTATGTGCCCACCTCGCACTCAGTACCTCCACGACAAACGTAACCTTCGTGACGATGTTCCGGCGCAGTTCGCGAACGCCGGTGCGTTGCTGGCTGACGTCCGTGTTTCGCCCACCCCTGCACGTGTGTACTTCGTCAGAGGCGAGAGTAAGAATATCTCATTTGCGGACACCGGCGTCAACACACTTTGTTTCTCACGCTCTAGAACTTTGCGAGATGAAAAACTTTTGCTGCACATCAAAGAGACAGCCGCGGAAGCTTTCTCTTTGATGCACGGTATATATTATTTGACGAGGCAGTGTATAGATATCGGTACGCAAGTAATTTCCTGCGCCTGCTGCTCGCGCTATCTCAGTGACGCGTTTTTTTTTTTTTAATTTACTTTCCGTGAACCACACGTGGCCACATTTTCTGACCCTTGAAGCGCGCTATTTTCTGCTGTCCACAAAGACTGCAAAGAAAGAGAGACCGTAATTTGAAACAATAACTTCGATTCGTTGGCGCTACGCCTGCCGTTTGCAGTGAGCATTCATTATAATTTACTGTTAATAAGGAGAAATGTATGTTCCATACAGTCATATGTGGACGCAGCGCCAACGATGTCGTCGCGTGGCGTTGGTTATGCAAAAGATTGAAGCAGAAACCCTTTACTGGGTAAATGTCGAATAGTGGGTGAATAATAATAAAATTGGGGGAAGCTTAAGCTTCGCCTTTAAGAGGTGAACGCGCTAGCGATATCCGGCCCCACCCTCATCGCGCTCTGTTTCGCGTGTCATTATGTTCAGTCGCCCGGTCTCACACACACACACACACACACATACACACCCGACATACCTATGGTAAGGGTAAAGGTTTCCGCCCTCTTCAACAGCACTTTTATGACAACAGTGTACCCCACTACGTGTGTGTAAGACAATGCGCGCACTAACGTGTATGCCCTTTGTAATGGGTGTCGTGCTTTAAACCAACAGCAATTACGCGCGTGATACTTTTTCGAAGTTGCGACGCACCCACTACGTGTTCGTAAGGGAATGCGCGCAGTAATGTGTGTGCCTTTTGTAATGGGTGGCCGGCTTTAAACCACCAACTCCTTATGCAGTTCACACGGTGTGACACCCGATGGCAATATACGCTTGCACCCCTTTTTACAGCGATATTACATCTCGTACTATGACACCTGTACACAGAACGCGTGTGTTTGTGAAGCATTAAAGTTAATTTCAGCGCAGTTCCAAGCAATGGAGTGGCTCTGTGGTAGAACACCTGCTTGCCACGCAGACAGCCTGGATTCTATTCTCACTCGAACCTAAGATATTTTATTATTTATTTTATTTGCACCCTTCTCGATTTTTCGGTCACGGGCAAGATGATGATTTTTCGCCGACAACCAACGACGCCGACACCGGAATTTCTGCAAAAGAAGCTCTTTAACGCTATCGCGTTAATATTATTATTCTATGATGTGTATACACAAACATACACGGGCACAGAAGCAATGGGGAGGGAGCAGGCTGACAGTTGCCACCTAGAGGGGTACAACGCCTGCCTGCTCTCTCGGGCGGCAAGTAAGATTGGAGAAGAGGAAAGAGGGTAAGAAATGGCTCGAAAAGAATTAAGTTGGAACACGGAAAAATGTCAATAAGTAGGAGGCCGATTCTGGTTTGTTAAAAAAAGTTAGGAGCACTCGGTGGGCTGGTCACGTCGAGCAGCACACTTTCTCGGAAACGGGTAATGGAGCGTCATTTGGAATTGCACCGTTTAACCGATTTATAGCAAATCTAACATACACTTAGCCATCATTAGCCAAGATTTGTAGCCATTTAGCCAACTAGCCGATATTAACTATCGCTGGTCATCATTTCGCCGGCATTAGGCAGGTCTATAACGGAGCCATCAAAAGCTAACACAAGCCGATATTAGACATCATTTAGCCGACACCACTTGTCATTTCGCTAACATCACCCACGTTAGCCAACACTAGTTTACATTAGCCTTCCTTTTCGTAGCATTAGTCGACGTTAGCCAGTGCTACCCACTGCTTGTAGTATGAGAGAAAATACGGTATGCAAGAGCAGCTGCCACTGTTCACTCTGTGCACTATCCCCAGAGTCGGCACACTTCCTGTAATGCGTATAGAGTTGCGTACGTTACAAACGGATGTGTCAACAAACGGAGGGAGCCACGAGTAGTAGTCCAAGAATGTTTGCGCGTTGATGTAAAAATTGCAGATCCCACGCTCTGCGGCCATTCTGTCATTGGTGTTTGCGTAAACCTCTGTTCTCTATAACGAGCATTTGCGAGTGCAGAGCCACACGATAGAAACGCGCGCAATTTCAACGCCGGGAAATGCATGGCTCAGCATAAACCTGTGACTCTTGAAATTGTTGAAGCAATGTGCGAGGGTCAGTTCAGTTTAGTTCCTTATTTTTCCGCGAAAAAGAAAATTACCGTCCAATTATAGTCACTAGTTTGTAGTATCGTCTCGTGACACCACATGTATACTGAAGCTTAGCAGCAGGTAAATGGCTCATCAACTCTTTTAATTGCTTTTACCAGCCATCCTCGCGATTACGCTATCAGCTATGTCACATGTTTTACGCAACCAATCGAAGAGAAACAAAACTGAATTCCTAACTCATTTTCAATTCCTCTTCAAACGTACCCGTCCTCAAGAAAAACGGAAAGGCCCGACAAAATATACGTCAGGAGCGACTGCACTGACGTGTTCTTGTTCCCAGTGTAGAATGTACGTACACCATGTGCCTATGAAAAAGAATCTATCTACCATTTAGGCGATCAGCAGAAATGGGTCTCTCAATGCAAGTTTCTATGTGCCTATGAAAAAGAATCTATCTACCATTTAGGCGATCAGCAGAAATGGGTCTCTCAATGCAAGTTTCTACGGCTGTTCTTTCCAAATGGATCCATTTTATCTCGTTTACATTCTTTTTTCCTCGGTGAACGCGAACGATGGCGGGCGATCCCACCAAGAAACACGGGGAAGTAAAGTGCGTCAACACTAATAGACACGAAAGAAGGACACTGGCATCCAGGCGTGCCTCGACTCTGTCCGTCTCGCTTTGCTTGTAATACACGTAGACAGACAAGCAGTGTTCCTTGTATCCGAAGCGGCGATGCCGAACGGCAGTATCACTTAGTACACCTTCATACAGTACGCAGACGTCCACATTCATCCCACGTCTGATAGGAAAGGAGACGCGAGCGTTAGACGAGCCGAGTTCAAGGGCCACACGCGTCCGAGCTGCTCATCATCCGTTGAGTTGCCTGCGTGTGTGGCTATGTATATACATACTGGTTGACGTAAGCAAGGTTCATTCAGTCGCTGCCAATGGCGCCGGCCATTCAACTGCGACAGCTCTCTCGCCCAATGTTTACACTTGCATCCTCGAACAATGCCGAGAAACAGGCTACATGTATACCCACCTTCGAATTCAAGTGGATGCATAGGAGGCGCTTCGATCGTGGCCTTTTCAATGATCTCGAGTGAAGGAAGAAAATTGCATGAAAACCCATCTTTCTCTTCGGCAGACTTGAATCGTTATGCGATGAAACTTGGCAACAGAAGCCAATGATCGCTAGACGGGTGTCCGTGCCATGCATGTATACCTTTAGAATGAATGCGCGTTCTCCGGCCGGGGCGTGTTTCGTGAGCTACGAGAAAGCAGGTTAAAAAAAATACTTTTGAACTCCAGTCGAGTGCGCGTACGTTGCCGTGGCGTTTAGTATAATGCATGGTGGTTTGAAAACACGAGATACACTTGCTACTCCAGACGACATCCGCTCCGTGCGTTGCACTCAATTCGTTTTGCCCTTGCGGATATCCAAAAGAGCATAAAGGCTCCACGACTTAGCAACAAATTACAAAAAACTGTAGCCGACCTTATTGCTTGACTTACGTGTCCGGCAGTGGCACTCTCATGTTGGCGTTCGTGCGCTCTGGTGTATTACTTGGGTTAACCTAGTGCTTAGTCGCGTTGCCGAAGAGGATCTCAGAGGCAACGTAGAAAGACGCACGTCGTTGAGATCCACTCCGCCAGGTGCCGCAACGATCGCAGCTGCTCACAATCTTTCAGTGAACTCAACCAATTATTTTGATTAATTAAATTCAAGTTACGTAATGAAAGTAAACAAATAACGCAGAGAGGAAGAAAATCGAGTAGTAATGCGGAAGATTGGCTATAAACGCGAGGCCTGGCATGCCCAATGCCATTTTAAGTGCATATCGAAGTTTCTGAGCGAGACAGGCTTCATCTCTAGAGCACGTGCTATGCTGTGAAGACTGCTGCGCGTAACGCGTATCTACGCGCAGGACAACGTGTGCAGAGTAAGTCATTGTGCTGTATACCATAGCTCGGTCATACCTCTGTTTCTCCTTTTTCTCCTTATCCCGCTGAGGCGTAGTAGGCTAAAGACAAGCTCTCCACTCCGACCTCTCCTGCGTTCTCGTCATTTAATAGCTCCTCCTCCTCCTCCTCCCTCTCGTTCGTCGTCTTCTTGTTACTTCCTGATCGGTTCATTCTTCTTCTTGTTACTTCATGATCGTTTACCGTGACTTCATCAGTGGTGGCTAAACCAAACTCCCAAATTCGTTACTCAAGTATTCCCAAAATGCAAGAAAATGAGCCTATCAAAATATCCACGCACGAAGGCAAGCGTCCTCGTCTGTGTTTCCCATTTCCATTGTAAGATAGCCAACCGGGCACGGCCGTGTTTTACCTCCCTGCCTTTGCTTTTGCGCATTTATATCTCTCTTGAGACTTCAAAGCCAAGAAGGCTGATTTAATAGCGTCAACACTGAAAACAGCGGGAATAAATGGATATCTGTTCTTCAGAAAGTGCCCGATCTCGGATGGTTTCCTAAGGAGCCTATAATCTCGGGATACCAAAGCCACATCAAAAATGAAAAGAAAGCATTGCGTCCGTGGACACTGGAATGGATAGGCCGCACACTCGCAAATACTCAAAGACCTTTTTAGGGACGAAGCTCCTCTTAGTCTAACCTTGTCACGCGTCAGGAGTAACCGGCAGTATCTCCCGAACAGTATAATAGATGGCGCTATCTCATAGAAGTACCTACAAACTGCAGTTGAGTGATGATATTCTAGATGGCGCTGTACACAATCTGTGTCGTCATCATTATTTCTCGTCTCATTTCCTAGATGGCGTTGGTCCAGTAGAAGTGTGTGCAATAGTGCGCTTGTGTGAATCACCACTAGATGGCGGTGGAAGTGCCGCTAATCTCCGATTGGCTGCTGCGCGGGCTGTGCCTGGGTGCGCGGGGAACGAGTGCCTCTCTCAGTCTCCTGGATCGTCGTCGTACGTGTCGGATCGTTGGTGGGCGAAGCGAGCGCCGCGGCGAAGCGAGCGCGGCGCCTGGCGGATCCCAAGACGATGCGCGCCAATGACGCCGCGGCGCAACGTGCACTCCGAGCAGCGGACCCCGAAAGGCGAGCCCGAGAAGCGGCGGCGAAGCGAGCGCGGCGCCTGGCAGACCTTGATGGTGCTCGTGCGCGGGAAGCGGCGACCAAGCGGCGCCAGCGGTCTCACATTCAAGGATCCGACGCACGGTTCGAGCGGGAATTTCTCGCTCATTCGTTTCGCCACAGTTGCGATGTGTGTGATCGACTTTTGTTCGATAATAACCTCACCGCGGTTTCTGGCATCAGGAACGAGATCTTCACCGTACCTCACGTGTTTGCATGATGATTTTATCGGGCGAACTTCTCGGAGCATTAACGGTATCACCCATAACCTCCGGAGCTTCGCCCACCTCACCATCATTCACCTCGTGCAGTGCTGGGCAGTATCGAAGATACATGTATCTTAGATACTCTGTGGGTATCTTGTATCTGTATCGCGATACGTCTCGAAAACAAGTATCTGTATCTGTATTTCCGATACATTCGATAATGTATCGTGTATCTTAAGATACAAGATACTTCTATCGCAACACAACCGTGCAAAACAATAATGCTGGCCAAGCTCCGCTTCTCAAGCTGGTACTGGTGCCGCTAAGCCATCTGCAAAAGTCTCGGGGGAGTGACGTTATTTCATTTTTCCGCCAGAGTCATCCAGTGAGGGTAGAAGATGAGGAAGATAACCACGCGGACGTCTACGCCCAGCCTCCGTACCTTTTGTTCTCTCGATTTCTTTTTCTTTTTAGTTGCGCCAATGCCGCGACACTCGCTCTTAGCAACTGTCCTGCGTCGCGCACTCCACTGCGTGCGGCATCTATTGCGCAAATTCTGATGTTGTTACAGCGTCGTTATTGAAGATTCTCTTGCGCCTTGCTCCGTACCGAAATGTGATGCGCGCAAGAATTGGGTTGCTTTGCGTCGCGTGGATTTTACATAGCAGCGATTTGAAGGATCTCGTGGATGTAAGTTTGACTTGCATGCAGTGAATTAACTTATATGCGAATAATATTCTAACTACTTTAGTACCATTGGTACTGATGCTAGATCTAACAGGACAAGCGTTTACCTAACAGAAAATGTCTTGGCGTATACCGTACTTTTCACTTCCATCTGCATTTATTCAAAGAATTTATGAACTCATAATTTGATTGTTAGCACAAGTGCTTTCTTAGCTGTCATTTAGCACCACATGCATTACCTAGGTCTTGGTACCTTTTTTGCGGTCTGGTCACTGCAGTATGTCTTTTGTAACGCGCTCCGAAAATAAGATTTCCGCTTTATTCTTCTCTCTGCTTTATTTCTACTACTATTTACACATTTACACATTTACACGTTGCCAAGGCGATTGTGAAAACAAATATATTATTATGTGGGCGTGCCTTGAGCGTATAGTACAAAATATCCTGCTTACCGCTTAAAAAACATCGAAACTGAGTTCGCGGCTACTTACGACGTAACTTTTCCAAAGCGCCCTCTTCCTTAAAACTAATACTTTATAACTCTCTCATACGCTCCAAACATGAGTATGCATCTGCCATATGGGATCCCAGTCATGCTAACCTTATCACCTTTCTTTAACTAGTACAAAATAACTCTGTTAGATTCATCCTCTCTAAGTACAACCGCACTGCCAGTATAACCTCAATGAAAAATAACTTATCACTTATTCCATTGGTTCACCGACGCAAAGCCGCCCGTCTTTCGCTATTTCATGCAATTTTCCACCATCCAACACTTAGTAATGACCTCATACTCCGGCCTGTGTACATTTCGAACCGCGTTGATGATCGTAATAAGGTCTGAATCGCATCATGCCACACTAAGTCTTTCTTTCAGTCGTTAATTTCCCGTACATCTAAGAACTGGAACCACCTTCCCTGAAGGGTCGCACCCATCACTGACTGCAAACTTTTCCACGAAGCATTAGATAACATTGTATAACCAGGAGAATCTGTTACCTGTACTCACTGCTCCTGTTTGTTTATTTTATTTTATTTTTTTTTTCCTTTGAAATAACTACTATTCTTTGTATAACCTGGAGAAATGTTGTGTAACCTGAATTCACTGCACTGTGTAGTTCTGTATTTTTCGTGTATTGTATCTGTTGTGTTGGTGTTTCGGTTTCTAATATGCCTTGTAAGATGCCAGGGGGCGCCGCTCTGGTGTCGTTATTCTACCGGCGCACTTGTAAATAAAACGAGTGTGCGAGCAGTACTCGTTGTGAGCGGACGTACTTCTTTTCTTCGGCGCTTCGCGCCAACCCGCGTGTTCGGGGCTGGACGGCGTCCCCGCCGGCCGCGTTCGTCGAGCCGGTCGTCTTCGTCTGCTTCCCTCGTCGGGACCACCAGCCGCCGACACAGCAGTATCCACTCCCCTCTTCGATGCCATTGGGCCCTAAGGGTGTTATAAATAAAAAAATATATAATAACGAAAACCATTAGGAGCCACCTTAACGATATTAGGAAGGGGATTCGAGAAACGTTGTTTTACTGAATGCTCCGTTTTACTCATGGGCGTCCCAACGAGGTGTTTCAGGCAATTTTCCATAGGCACTGAATTTTCTATTGTCTCAACAGGCAAGTTGACGATACTTCGTGCTCATAGCTATTAAGGGCGCCGTCTGTATTGTGTTTCTGTACTCAATCTATGTGAATGTTTGATACACAACCACCTCTCTATTTTACTTATATTTGTTATCCTATTTTACGCCTTCTTAAATATTTTTCGTATTAATAATCGCCACGTAATGGGATCTATAAGTGGCAATAGCGCGAATAGCGGCGGTGTCCTGCGACGCTTTGTGCAACTACACAATACGTCTGAGACATTTCCGTGTTGCATGTGTTGTCTCGTGGAAGAAAAATTGCTAAAAAATTGCACGTTCGTGAATATATCAGTAAAGTATCCCTTACGCCAGTAGCTAAGTTGAACATGGAAATTCATTGCAGTTTTACATCATCTACGTATAGACCAGGGGTCTCAAACTCAGCTTATAGCCGGCGGGCCGTGGTCGCGAAATTTAGTTCCAAGGGCCGGGAGTGAACATGGTGGAGTCGGAGAGAGTTTGAACAAAATGACGTTGCCGTTTGAAAGGAAGCCTTTCACATATCTCATATATAGGTCATTTCTGAAGGGGATTTGGACTCAGGATTCGAGAAACATCGATAGCGATGTACAACGAGTGAAATGTGGACGCGGATTGAAATATAGAATTATTGCGATAGCAATTATATGGACAGTCTCCGCTGGATTTTGCCGTCGCCGTCGTCATGCACCGTATATGTATAAGTATGTATATATATATAAAAGCCCCAAAGAAAAATAATCCAGAAAAATGCTTCTGAAGCGCGGAATCGAACCACGGACCTCTTCCTCCGCAGCGAGTCGCGCTAGCCACTACGCCACGAAAGGCAGATCCTCCACGTACGTAACGGCGAGCGTTATATACACACCCTTCCCGCTGGACGGACTCACAGACGGCTCGACAGGCGCACTTAAAAGTCGTCGGCGAGCTCGCTCGCTTCTTCTTGCGCAGGGAGAACCTTGCCCTTCCGCTGTCTGCTCGCGCGGTTTTCTTGTGCTAAGGGGAAGAGGGATGTTTCACGCTTTCACCGTGATGTCCGCGCTCATGTTACGGAGCGTACGAAAGCCACTCGAGCTCAAGAGACGCCGCTAAACGAACAAACAGAAGATGAGCGCGAACTATCAAGTGTCACAGCTCGAGACTTGAAGCACGCTAGTTTCTTTCGCTGCTTCGGCCGCCTCTGCGCTGTTCAAACTGAGAGTATCCATTGGCGAGCCTCACTTCATACAGCATTAGTTTCTTGCTATCGCATTCATTGCTTCGGCCTTGCGGCGAAACTGTGACTTTTTTTTGTTCCACGGTTATATTTCAACACACAGTGACCACATGTTCCTCACGAAAGGAATGCTCGAGACCAGTCATGTCTGTGTAGCTCACAAATATACTTATTGAGAAAATAAAATCAATTGGGACGAAGACGGTCATGTGTGCCGGCCGGGCCGTTAGCGAATGGTCTCAAACCCCGTATACACCATGAGTCCCCCCCCCCAAAAAAAAAAAAAGTCGCTACCAGCGATGTTGCAGCTGTACACCTGTCCGGATATACGGTATTGTGCAAACTGTCTTTTACGGACAAGGTGAAAGTCCACACCGGTATTTGCGCCGTCGTGCGAAGGCTGCTTATTGACGTTATTCTGATTATATGGCAACCCGCTATAGCTGGTCGGCAAGCTGAGCAGCGAGCGACTCCAATCAATTGCAAAAATGACAAGCAAGAACCGCTGTTAGCGAAGTGTATAAAGAGCTGTCCTGTGAAGAAGGTAAAACAAACCCCAATAAGTTGTTTTGGAAGGAAACTAATGTACATTGAGCAAGAAGGGCAAAACTTTTGAGATACTAACAGACATCTCATTCAAATGAAAGAACATAGGACACAGTTCAGAAATTTTCAAGCAGACATTTTCGTGTATAGGCGTTTGCTGTTACATAATATGGATCTATAATAACAAATTTCAGAATGTATCGTAGTATCTTAAGATACAATTGCCAAGTATCGTGTCGGATACAATTATTGCGGCAGTATCTTGTATCTGTATCTGCAATACTTTTTGCCTGAGTATCTTGTATCGTATCGCGATACAATTTCAAAGTATCTTTGCCCAGCCCTGACCTCGTGGATATGCTGTGATTTTTTTCTCAAAGTGCGTGAATTCCTCACTGCACGAGCACAATGTACATGGTGTGTTTCCTCCATAACTGAACACATCAAGAAAATTAAAAAGTGTACAAATGGCGTCAGGGCAACACAAAATTTCGTGGTAAGGTCTTCTTACAACACACACACACACACACACACACACACACACACACACACACACACACACACACACACACACACACACACACACACACACACACACGCACACACACACACACACACACACACACACACACACACACACACACACACACATACATACATACATACATACATACATACATACATACATACATACATACATACATACATACATACATACATACATACATACATACATACATACATACACGCCCGTGCGCACTCGTGAGATGAGACAACAGTCCAAGGTGTTCAAGCGCAACGTTCAACCTTGTGCAACGTTTCTAAGGAAGCAACCTTTCTCCTCGTTCCTCCCATTTTCCGGCTGCAGAGGCTTAACTTATTTCTGAGTACGCTTAGCTAACCGACAACGGCTAGGGATTGAAGAAGAACGGCTCTTTGGGCTAGTTGGTTAAAGTGCATATTGAAAGAGTTTGCAGCGTGTCGTCCCTCTTGGAGTTCCGTTCCTCGCTTTTACGCTTTTCCTTACGCTTTTCGTTCAGCACTACCGTGCTTGCGCTGCAAACCTTTCAATATGCTAGGGATTCACTTTTCTTTGTCTTGTTTTGATTTTTGTACCTCGCTGCCCGATTGCTCTCGGCAATTTCTGGATGCGCGATGCCACGCTGATGGACAGGGCTAAGCCGAATGCTAATAACAGAAATAAACGTTGCGACAAAAGACAGTACCGAGAAAGGGAGAACGCTGCTTAAGGCACAACAAACATTTCGCAACTCCGTACGTGAGGTGAACATACTGCGCTGGCAGGGGGGAAGTTTAAGAAAAGTAGCAAAAACAAACTTGGAGGACTCTTGCGCTTCGCCTTGAAAAGTAGAACGCGATAGCGTAATCGGGCCTCATGCGCATCGCCATGTCAGTTGCTAGCCTAGCTTCGGCTCTCGGTGCGTGCCTCAACCGTGCCGTAAGGAAACGAACGACTGCGTGCGTAACATTGGCCGTTTCAAGGAATCCTAGAATGCTTACTGCAAGACAGTTGTCAAGTGCCCACTACGCCATAGTTATTCCTTTTGCGAATCGGCGAAGGGCGCACTACGCGTCCCTAAGGCAACGCGCGAAGCTACGCAGCTGTTCGCTTTGTTGATGCTTTTGCTGCTGATGATGATTACATATGTTTGAACGCTTTGTAATGGGTGGGCCTTTAAAACACCCACTCGTTGCGCAATTGACATGTTTTGACGCCTGGCGCGATTCGACGCATCTGCCACGCAATATTACATGCGTTAAGGAGACTTCTTCCACTACATGGCATTGATATAGTGTTTTTCTTTTTTCGAAGTAGTTTCAAGCAAGAGCGTGGCTCTGTGCTAGAACACCTGCTTGCCACTTAGACGGCCTGGGTTAAATTCTCACTCGGACCCGAAAATTTTTATTCGTTTTATTTGCAGCTTTCTCGATTTTTCGGTCACGGACAAGATGATTTTTCGCTCACAACCAACCACGCCGTCACCGACACCGACGCCGTCACCGAATTTCTGCGAAACGAGCTCTTTAACGTTGTCGCGGTAAAAATTTAGGAGAGAAGCATGTCCCAGAGGAGTTGCATGGATTAAGGTATACAGTGTTGCCACCGTAATACGTGTGCTGGGAGCTTGCTTAGTGATTCAGTTTCGCGCTTACCTTCTTATTTAAGTTCTTACAAATGTCTGACGCGCATTGAGAAGTCGAAGAGTGAATTTCCTGAGTCGAAAATGATGACAGTTTGAGCTAGTTTGCACGCTACCCCTGACCTCTGTCTCTGTCACCTTATTGTTTCCTTGCCTCTTTCCGGGCTGAGTTAATTCTTGAAAACACTTCGAAACTTGAATTTAGTGGGAAAAGACACCGGTTATAGATGCGGTACCGTAGTACCAAGACATGACATACTGTCGTGCAGTCTGTTCACAAAACAAAGCGTTTTTATGAGAGCGAGAGGGGAGAGGGAGGAAGCGAGGAAGTACGGCAAAGGCAGGGATCAACCAGATTGCATAATCCTTTTTCTTAACCTGCGCTGAGAAGAGTCAAATAGAGACTAAGTGAATGAGAAAAAAATTCATGAGCACAACATGGTCAGCCAGTCCACAAAACATCAACAAAATCGAAAACACACACACAGAAGAAGAAGAAGAAACGTTTATTAACCCTATGGAGTCATCTATAAGGAGAGGTAGTCTGCCAGTGTGCAGTCGTTTTGTCCGAAGTCAGCGCTCAATCTTCTGTACATACAATCGATGGGGCCAAGTACTTTCGAATTTTGTGGGATAGAAATGCTATCTCAAAAACTAGAGCGTAAGTCGCCTGCTTTTTCTGCTATGGGCTTACCCATACATAACACAGGTGACAGTCAAAAGTCAACAGACGGAAACCTTTAAAACTACGTGGCTTTGCGCGTCACATCTGTAACCTGATTAAGATTCACGCTGTAGTTGAGTTCTTAGTTAAAGGGACACTAAAGTGCAACAAAGAATTGGTTTGGATTATTAAATTATACTCTGAAAACTCTATTGTCGTTAATTTCGTCATCATAGGCAGAGAAAATCAAGGTGAAAGTTTCATTTTTGAATTTCACACCGAAATTTCCTCACGTGACGTCACGGATTTCAAGACGTTCTATTCGTACTTCGGCCACATTGACCCAACGAAATTGTTTGAAAATTGGCACGCTAAGTCTCTAGCGCCTTCAGAGGACAATGTAGTCCATTTTTACCGACTAGGAACTACGTAGGTCCTAGTAGACGCCGTCAGGATCTATGGCGTCACAGTGTTCGGTGCGGCAGTTTCAAGGTCGCGTCGCCACCAGCATTTTTTTGTGTGTGTGCGTTTTCTCGCTTACCAAGAGTGTTCTCGAGGCAAGCGTAGTGGTTTTGTAATTGTGAAAGAGTAATTTACTAATATAAGAAAAATCGTTTTTCTCTTTGGTATCCCTTTAACTTGCACCCAATGCACAATTCTCGAGCATTTTCGCAGTCTGTCTCTATCTGAATTTTCCCGCCGCCGCAAGGATCGAACCTGACTCGTGGCATTGTACTCAGAAGCTCAGCGCCATATCCGCTATAAGAATAGTCAAAGTATGAAGTTGTTTGCGTTTTAGTTGAATATTAAACATAAATCGATACAAAAACAGGCTACAATTCAATCTTAGTGCATGCTTATACACTGCGTTTTTTCGGTCCTTCTTCGCAGCAAATGTGGTTGCCAGTGCCATAGATCATATTCGGGCTCTTACCCACGCTCTTTGATGACGGCCGCACAGTAACACAGTGCACATAGCGGCGTTATCGTATATGGTAACACCGCAGGTCATCGCTATAATAACGAGCGAGTTGAACTGGCGCGTCCGCATACCCGATGGGGCTACAAACGAACCTATATAGGCTGGAAACGCAGTGAGGCGGAAGATTACCCTGGCTGTTCGCATTTGTCCATGAACAAAATGGCACCAGTGTGTACAAGACAACGTATAACTGAAACTCCTGGCTGGACGGAAAAGGCTTGCAAGAGAGGCAAGTGAAAATCGAATCTTAGTTCGAGTGGAAGGAGTGTCTTTTTTCATTCTAACCCGCGACAGTGCGGAGTGGACGCGGAACCTTTTGTTCCGTTTACTAACTGTGAATTAATAGTGGCTCTTCCGATTCAATTTAAACGCACCGGCGTGGTCGTCAATCATTCAAACCTTTCGGGCTTTTAAACAAAATTAAAGATATTTAATTTTTAAAAGAAGCGTGCCCACGCGTTCTCGAAGAGTCAACCTAATCTCTTTTTTCACTTGCAAGTTGGGCTAGCAAAGAGCATGCCCTAAATGAGAGTTACAAATGAAGTTAAACTGAAGTCGCCATCGAATTCACGACGCAACGCTTCAGTGCGCTTGCGTGTTTGCTGATCGTGTTAAGCGACAAATATGGCGTCGCAAATGATGTGTAAAGCAGCGTGAATTGTGTGTAAATTAGCCGTCTTTTTGTTGCTTCAAGACTATTATGCGATAGTGATCGCGCGTCAGTAAATTGTACTAGTGCGCTTGAATTAAAGCGTCGAAATCTGCCTAAAGAACCTATAGACGACGGTCTATAGAACCTATAAACGTTCTATAGAACTTCGTCTATAGAAGGTTTGTTGCTGCATTTGTGTACAGAAAAGGCGAATATCAGCTCCTTTGGGATTCCTGAGCATACTATGAAGAAATCCTGCAAAACAGCGCTGTTACACAAAACAATCCCATGCAGAGTGACTTCTTTATACATTGGGCAGAGATTTCACAGTTTCTTGTGAAATCGGAAGTAGTCTAGCAAATTCGACAATGTTCTAACGCTGCAATATTTTGAAAATGCAAAGATGAGCAGACGCTATTTCCGTTTCCTTACAGATGTCTACCAAAAAGTCTGAGTAGGTACGATTCAAAGTTATCGATGCGTTGCATATGATCTTGCCTTTTGTTTCTTTCCTCATCTGAGACAAAGTACCGAAACTAAACTTCAATGTCTTCCGCTTATTCTTTAGTTTGGAAGTATGTAAAAGCCCTAAGTGCGGATAATTACTCTGTTCTCTCTTTCTTTTTTTTTTTCAAGATCAGAACGTACCTTTCGACGTTTAAGCAGGAATGTTCGAACGAGCGTCTGAACTTTTCTAGTTGTTCGATGCAGCGTAGTATGGTTATCACCCACAAGGGATTTTACTGAAACAACAGTCCATACACGTTGATTTTGGCGCGGCAATTAAAGCACAGCTGTTTACATAGGAGGTGTCGAAATGGCCTGCGATCAAAACTGCGAACTGTGATCGAAAGCTCTGCTGAAATGGCCGCTTCGAGCTCCCCCGTAAAGACACGCGGATTTATCCATTGGCGTGTCTATTGTTTATTGTTTAAAAACCATGTTTGTTGAAGATGCATGAACTAGTAACGCGCTTCGCAACGTTCATCAACAGTCGACGTATCACGCTGTGAAGTATCAGCTGTATAATCTAAGAACTTTCCTTTAGCCTGATTATTAACATTCTATACTGTCTATTGTTCACTACTGGCTGATATCGGAAACAACGGTGGAAAAGCACCGCTCGGATGACTGACGAAGAGCAAAAGACATACTGCATATCATTAAATCCGTTAATATATCAAAGCCCATGTGAGGGCTCATTTAGAAGAATACGCGTGTTTCAGCAATCTGAAAGTTAGATTACCTTATCAAGTTAGGTTTCTGTTAGTACGGCACGGTTCAATAAAACCCTTGAAGTACGGTGTCAATCAATGCCGCGTCCTACGGCTGCGTGACGTAATCAACGTCCCAGAGCGCCTAAAAAACGTGTCCGGCGGCCTTCAAAGAAAATAGGTTCGAATATGTTCTTATACGTCTACGAGCCACAGCAGAATGATCTGTTGTTCGCAACAGTTGTGGGCATAGGCGTGCGCAGGGTTATCCGATTGGGGGCCTCCCCCCATGTTGGTCGAGTCCGAAAGAAAACGAGCCTCACAGCAGATACAAAATGAAGGAGTGGCGTGCTTCTAACAGCGACCTGCCTTTGGTCCTCGGCTTTCCTAGGGTAAACATGGGACGTGAACCACCCTTGGAATGCGACATGATGCGTCTTCGGCCGCCTTTATCGTCAAAATTGAAGAAACTTGGCGCAAATTGGCATTCCCTCATTTACGCACACGTTCACACACGCATACACACAACAACACACTCCACAAACAGCGCTCACTACCAACAGCGTAACAGAACCCATATATTAAATGCGAAGCATTTCTTAGCGAACTTCTGCGACTTTGACCGTATCTATCTATCTATCTATCTATCTATCTAGCCGCCTACGACTTTGTGCTCTCCTGGTCGCTTGGTTAATCGAATGTGCACCAAAATTGGTATGGCGTAACATGACTGTATGACGAACATAAATGACAAGTCATAACATGAAAATCATGACACGAATGTCATGTACAGCATGATTTACATGCTACGCTCATGGTGCGCTGGCGGCCGTTTCGCTAGCTTGATATACACCAAAATTGGTATCTTGTGACGTGACTTTGTGACGAACATAAATAACACGAGTTAACATGAAAATCATGACACGCATGTCATGTACAGCATGACTTACGTGCCACGCTCATGGGGCGCTGGCGGCCGTTTCGCTAGATTGATACACACCAAAATTGGTATCTTGCGATGTGACCGTGTGACGAACATAAATAACACGAGTTATCATGAAAATCATGACACGCATGTCATGTACAGCATGACTTATGTGCCACGCTCATGGTGCGCTGGCGACCGTTTCGCTAGCTTGATATACACCAATATTGGTCTCTTACGACGTAACCGTGTGACGAACATAAATAACACGAGTTATCATGAAAATCATGACACGCATGTCATGTACAGCATGACTTATGTGCCACGCTCAAGGCGCGCTGGTGGCTGTTTCGCTAGCTTGATATACACCAATATTGGTCTCTTACGACGTAACCGTGTGACGAACATAAATAACACGAGTTATCATGAAAATCATGACACGCATGTCATGTACAGCATGACTTATGTGCCACGCTCAAGGCGCGCTGGTGGCCGTTTCGCTAGCTTGATATACACCAATATTGGTCTCTTACGACGTAACCGTGTGACGAACATAAATAACACGAGTTATCATGAAAATCATGACACGCATGTCATGTACAGCATGACTTATGTGCCACGCTCATGGTGCGCTGGCGGCCGTTTCGCTAGCTTGATATACACCAATATTGGTCTCTTGCGACGTAACCGTGTGACGAACATAAATAACACGAGTTATCATGAAAATCATGACACGCATGTCATGTACAGCATGACTTATGTGCCACGCTCATGGTGCGCTGGCGGCCGTTTCGCTAGCTTGATATACACCAATATTGGTCTCTTACGACGTAACCGTGTGACGAACATAAATAACACGAGTTATCATGAAAATCATGACACGCATGTCATGTACAGCATGACTTATGTGCCACGCTCAAGGCGCGCTGGTGGCTGTTTCGCTAGCTTGATATACACCAATATTGGTCTCTTACGACGTAACCGTGTGACGAACATAAATAACACGAGTTATCATGAAAATCATGACACGCATGTCATGTACAGCATGACCTATGTGCCACGCTCATGGTGCGCTGGCGACCGTTTCGCTAGCTTGATATACACCAATATTGGTCTCTTACGACGTAACCGTGTGACGAA
Source organism: Rhipicephalus sanguineus (assembly GCF_013339695.2). Classification (NCBI taxonomy): domain Eukaryota; kingdom Metazoa; phylum Arthropoda; class Arachnida; order Ixodida; family Ixodidae; genus Rhipicephalus; species Rhipicephalus sanguineus. The sequence continues at coordinate 200,989,996 of NC_051178.1, forward strand.
CATAAATAACACGAGTTATCATGAAAATCATGACACGCATGTCATGTACAGCATGACTTATGTGCCACGCTCAAGGCGCGCTGGTGGCTGTTTCGCTAGCTTGATATACACCAATATTGGTCTCTTACGACGTAACCGTGTGACGAACATAAATAACACGAGTTATCATGAAAATCATGACACGCATGTCATGTACAGCATGACCTATGTGCCACGCTCATGGTGCGCTGGCGACCGTTTCGCTAGCTTGATATACACCAATATTGGTCTCTTACGACGTAACCGTGTGACGAACATAAATAACACGAGTTATCATGAAAATCATGACACGCATGTCATGTACAGCATGACTTATGTGCCACGCTCAAGGCGCGCTGGTGGCTGTTTCGCTAGCTTGATATACACCAATATTGGTCTCTTACGACGTAACCGTGTGACGAACATAAATAACACGAGTTATCATGAAAATCATGACACGCATGTCATGTACAGCATGACCTATGTGCCACGCTCATGGTGCGCTGGCGACCGTTTCGCTAGCTTGATATACACCAATATTGGTCTCTTACGACGTAACCGTGTGACGAACATAAATAACACGAGTTATCATGAAAATCATGACACGCATGTCATGTACAGCATGACTTATGTGCCACGCTCAAGGCGCGCTGGTGGCTGTTTCGCTAGCTTGATATACACCAATATTGGTCTCTTACGACGTAACCGTGTGACGAACATAAATAACACGAGTTATCATGAAAATCATGACACGCATGTCATGTACAGCATGACTTATGTCCCACGCTCATGGTGCGCTGGCGGCCGTTTCGCTAGCTTGATATACACCAATATTGGTCTCTTACGACGTAACCGTGTGACGAACATAAATAACACGAGTTATCATGAAAATCATGACACGCATGTCATGTACAGCATGACTTATGTGCAACGCTCATGGTGCGCTGGCGGCCGTTCGCTAGCTTGATATACACCGATATTGGTCTCTTACGACGTAACCGTGTGACGAACATAAATAACACGAGTTATCATGAAAATCATGACACGCATGTCATGTACAGCATGACTTATGTGCCACGCTCAAGGCGCGCTGGTGGCCGTTTCGCTAGCTTGATATACACCAATATTGGTCTCTTACGACGTAACCGTGTGACGAACATAAATAACACGAGTTATCATGAAAATTATGACACGCATGTCATGTACAGCATGACTTATGTGCCACGCTCAAGGCGCGCTGGTGGTTGTTTCGCTAGCTTGATATACACCAATATTGGTCTTGCGCGACGTGACTGTGTGACGAACATAAATAATAGGAGTTAACATGAAAACCATGACACGCATTTTCCTCAATGACATACAAGACGATGTATGCAGCTCTTTGCTGGCTGCTTCGCATTACATCGATTCCCACAATGCGTGGGATCTGCCGGCTTTTATTTATACGATGATACGCATGTGGAATGACCAACAATGATGTGCACGTGCAGTGATCAACTATGAACGCTTACGTAACCACGAACAACGACCTTACATAACGAGACTAAAAAAAGAAAAAAAAGAAGAAAAAAAGAAAAAAACACGTAAGATCCAGATTAAATTTGGCCAGTCGCGACGTGCGCGTAATCTTAAAAGAACAGTCTGCTACAATCGCGAAATTTTCCCGTCATTGCGCCGCGGATTGCGCCAAGCGGTGGTTACACGTGTAACAGACCGGTCACATGAAAATACAAAAAGTATCGCGCGTGGCAATAAAGCATCGCCTAAGGCGACGCGAAGATTAGGTTGATTATTCTCATACGAACCTGCAATGCCTGGAGGGATCATGCCAGCCGAGGTGCTCCCCTTTGTGTTTTTGGAAGGTGCGCGCCCGCGGCTATAGGTGCACTTTGTATGCAAATTTTTCCGCCAGTGCGGAGGTCCCGTGTACACCACTCTTTTGTTCCCTTGTCACTGTTCTCTCTCTATAAAACTCGCGCACTTTTAAAACCGAGAAGCGGCCTGGTGGACGTGGAAGGGTTGCTCAAGCAGTATTTCCCCGAAATTCGACCCGTCGCAATTCATTATTATCTTGCTTTTGGTCGTTCACAAGTCAATATTATCCCAAATCTTTCAAACTATAGAACTTCAACAGCCAGCGGGACCCGGGACGAGAGGCTCTGCGCAGATTAACCAAGATGCCTTATTTTATCAAAGTTGCTTCTCGCCTTTTCTCTCTCTCTCTCTCTCTCTCTCTCCTTATTCTTTCGTTAATACTCGATGGGCACCCCTTTTAGAACGAGTGGCGTAATGTAAAAGAATAGAGAGAGAAAGAGGGAGGAAGCTAGACTAGCTACGATGGCCCTTCCAATAATAACCCGAGAAAGATCGTCTTTTATTAACTAAAGGGCGTAGAATGCCTATCCCTCTGGTAGTGGCTGCGCTAAACGCATAAAAACGATAGTAGCCGTCTGCGTAGTGAGTTCGGCAAGTGTCACCTTCGCACGAGGCCCTATCCCGCAATCTCGCGCTTTAGTTTTACGGTTTTTCCGTAACCTTCGGGTGTACCAACGCACGTTTATCCCAACGTATATAAAACAGGGACAATGGCGTCCTACGCATTTTATCTTCTTTTTCGCTAGTCTCATCCTGACGACGCCGTCTTCCTCCTTACATTATTCGTACTTTTGCAGCGAAGCGCGAGAGATAAAAAAGAGTCTAGCTTTCTGATTTTGCTCATCTCTGCAAACCATTACGAAAAAAAAGGGGGCGGGGGGGCATAATGAACTAGCTGGGCATTCGCAGAAGCGCACGCCAAAAAAAAAAAAAAGAAAGCGGATATGTTGAATGAGGAGAAGTACCTCAGACAGGTAGGCTGACATTTCGATAGCAAGACCGATATTTGTGAAAGGCACCTTGTCATTCTTGGCATGTTGGAGTCAACCACGACAGTTGTTAAACGACGGAACATGACGTCAGGAATTAAACCGCGTAAAACTTACACGCCAAGGACTAAAGGCGCTCTTAACGAAAATAGGTCGTCCTAACGAAACGTCGGCCAGCCTGTTTGAGACACTTACTCCTGCTCGTGCATCCGATCTTTTCGTTTCCACCCGTCGGCTCCCACCTCGACTATGAGTATAAAAAAGAAGAGAAAAAGGAAACCCAGGATTGCGATAAAAGTGCACTGGATGATTTGGCAAATAACTGCGGTGTTCGTCACCATTTTGTTCTTCGCGTGTATAAGATGTCAGCTCTGAATGAACTGAAGTTACAAGTAGATCATGTCCTGCGTCCGTTTTCCCATCCTAAGGTGCATGATGTGCGCTGTTCCTATAAACCTTCACATGTAAACCGCCTAACCCATATATCAAGCGTGCTCTTTTAGAAGTACTTGACTTATTCTTAAACAATAAACAGCAACCGAATATTCCGTGTTTGCACATCTGGTGTTCTACTGGGTAACATATTTTGTACTTTTTTTCATTTTTCTCTTTTTATTTTATGTTTCGTTTACTATGCGAGATGAAGTAGCCGGTGCTGCCATAAAGACACCAACCTCTTCTGTACATGGCTTCAATTTTAGAAAACTTGCAATAAACTTGCCGCATGCTTGCGCGAACATTCACAGATCGCCCACGATCTTGCGAGCGAGATTGCTGAAACGTACCTGAAGTGAGAGAGCGGCGGAGATGTTCTCAGGCGAAGGGTTTCGGGGCAAGAAGCCTAATTAGTGGGCAGGACCTATCAATCGCTCCGGCGCTTGTCATGCTCTGGTTCCCAGAGAGGCAGTCGGGTGGCTCTGGATGGCAGCGCACCTCTCCTCCCGGACCTGGCCTATATTAAAGAAATTTAGGTCGGAAGCTTCCGTTCCTTCTCATTATTAGAGAAGTTGTGCTGCATTTCTGTTTTCTTTTTATTCAAAGCACGTCTTGCCTCATTTCGGGTCGTTTTCAGGAACGAGCTAATGAGTCTTTCAATTTACATGATTTTCGAGGCCCACCAAGCATAACGTACCTTATAGAAATTGGAGTGGGCGTGTGAGGATGGTAAGGAACGCACTTCCGGAAGCATTTATTTCCTGTGTATCAGTGTTCGTGACGTAACTTGCTGGCAGTGCATGACCCCTGCCCTTCTGCGTTAACAGAAAAATTAGTTTTATGACGTCAGAGGAGGCCACAAGTTGGTTGTAGCACGTCAGTTGTCCTACCTAGGCCTCCATAATTTACGCAATAAAGAAAAGAACAGCACAAACTGCCGTTGATGCGAGGTCCAAATTATGGGCATTAGTGATCCGGGACACTCACAAAACGTTGAGCAAAGTGCTCCCATTCAAAGCATCCCATTTTAATATTTTGCCTTCTTCTCTCTCTCAATCTCGACTCTGTCATCGCAATTGCAGTATACAAGGCGGTGGAAGGGCGCGTTCGTTGCATAAAAATATATAAATATAGTATTGCTCATTAGCCCCAAAAACATTTCTTTCTTCTTCGCGTAGTGCTCGGGGCGCGATTTGCAGCTAAGTGCATTTCTTCAGGATCATTGGCATGATGGGAACTCTTTTGGCTTTCCTAGAACTAAGGTTCACATTGGCTATAATTAGAAAGAGTGAACGTAAGTGAGTGGCCTTCAGGAATTCGCCAGCATAACGCACATAGAGCTTAGGCAACATTTTTTTTTTCATTATTAGGCTGTTCTTGCAGTGACGATAGTACCGTACCGTTTACGCTACCGTTTTACACTTCCATGTTAAGTTTACCACGATCCGAAAACGTTTTAGATGGGCGATTTGCTCGATGCAGCGGTGACATGACGAGATGACCGTGATAACTAATACCGGCCTTGCAGATTAAAATAGCCACGTGCAGACCACGACGGTATGGTATTTTCGTACTTACCGTACGGTAAACCGGCACTGATAGAGGAACCTATTACCATGCGAGCTCGGGTGTTTGTACATAATGGTAATTGTCGTGTCTTCCCTCTTTCAACTGCCCCTGACCTATGTTTTTCTTTTTAACAAACGACAGCTGCATCTTCCATGCAAATTCTGTCAATCATTACTTCGCTAGCTTAACGGTAACGCGCTGTAGTAATGTCTTACGTTGCTTGTTTCGTGAACCTAATGGACCCTGCAAAGGTTTTTGGATGCTTCTGCAAAGCAACAGTGCTAAAAGTTTCATTACCTTGGCCTTATGACCAAGCCAACGAATATCACAATCCCATAACCAGCCTCAGCATTTCAGAACATTTCATAGACCATGTATGATGAAATCTAGGGCGACTAAATTGCTTTAGAGCAATATTTTTATTCATTCGTTTGTATTAAAAGTTTGAATTATGACCATTACATGAACGGCGGACGCGAAGCTTGAAGCACAAAAGAGAACGACGACCAACAACTAGGGATACATTTACCAAAAAAAAAAAAAGAATATGGCTCTATGACACTCCAATGCGTGAGGTCTTGCTTTCCGCGACCATAGAGAATTCCCCGGCCAGCTCGCAGTGCTGGAGAAGAGAGATCAACCGGCCGCATACAGTGAAACCTCGGTGATACGAATCTCACGGGACCACCAAAAATATTCGTATCATCCGAAATTCGTATCACCAAAAGCATGGAAAATTAGCGTGCGACAAAAGAAAGCTGGCGTACATATTCATTTATTGTTTTTCAAGGCCGCAGCAACGTCAGGAAGAACCCTGAATGATTGTTAGTTAAATTTTTAGCTGTCGGCAATCATACCAGCATTCGTGAATATGCGACCCTTACGTGCGTATATTTCATTAATGAACCAGGTTCGTTGTGACCCACGACAGCCGTAGCCCCTTCCAAATTTTAGTATGCTTTTTTGCGCGACAACGGAGTGCTGCAGCGAAAGTAACGACAGTAGCGCTTTGACGCGATGGATCAAGGCCACAAAATTACAGAACCACGGCCCTGTGTTATGATTTTGCTATCGCGGATGTGTTGGGGATGCTTTTAGGGGCGAAGCTCCTTAAGGCGGCACCCGTTCGTCCCTCGTAGTCGTAGTCGTAGTCCGTAACCAGTCTTACGCTTTGACCTCCAAGGTGATGCCGGTGGGAGATTTTTCCTGTGCGTTGTTGAACAATAAAAAATTCGCAGCGGTAGCTAAAAGCCGACTTCTTCTGTCTCTCATTCGCATTAGCAGCCATTCTTTACCTCCAAGGTAGTGCCTGGTGAGATTTCTCCTGTGCGTGATTAAACAATAAAAATTTTGTTCAAAACGCCGTTGATTGATGAAATAAACCAACGAAAGACGCCAGATGTTTTGTAAAAGCAAAACTGAAAAACGCCAGATGTTTCTAAATCAAAAGGAAAAGACGCCAGCTGCTTAACGAAAGACGCCAGATGTTTTCTAAAGCAATGGTTTTCTAAACAATGAAAATTCACAGCGCACATGTAAAATTAAAGTGAGCTGCAAGTCGTCATAACTCATCGAACCTTTAGTATAAACGCGCCCGATATCACGTCGGTGATGATGTACTGGGCAGAATTCACGGAAGATTCACGGTTTACCGATGAACCTCTGCAGCTTCGCCCACTCATCATCATTCACTCTGTGGATATGCTGTGATTTTTAACGCGGTAGCGTTAGAGAGCTCGTGTCGCAGAAATTCCGCTGTCGGCGTCGGCACCGTTGGTTGTGAGCGAAAAATCATCCGTGAGCGAAAAATCGAGAAAGTAGCAAATAAAATAAACGATAAAATCTTCGGTCCCAATGAGGATCGAACCAGGGTTGCCAATGGTGGCTACTTTTCGCCAAATTGGCGAAATTGAGAGGCCCGTGGCGACCGAAAATTATGAATGGCGACATGGCGAATTTTTGGCGATTTTCGGCTTATGTCTCCACTGAGTTTTGCAACCTAAGCTCAGTGTCTTCCCAACGATTGAACGGCAACATTCTCTGTATTTTTCTTGGGTTTAGGCCCACGAGTAGTATGTGCATATTACGCGTCATTCGGTATGTCCGTCCTGTAACTCGTGTGTATCTCCTCAGTTCATCTAGATGCAGGAGGTACTGGAAAGTCCCCCAGCGACATTCTAGCAAAATGTAAGTCTGCGGACTGCCTTGCAAACCGCGAGGGGGCAGTGTTTGAGTTTATGGCTTTAGGTGTTTTAAGCTTCTCTAAAGTTTCGCTTCTGAAGGGGCTAGATGACGGGTTGGCCGCCTGTTCCGACCATGTCTTCCGCCAAAGCTCCAACTGTTCTGAATAGCTTGGTGACTTATTCACTGTTGCAGTACCCCCAATTCAGCTCGTAAAGACTGTTTTGGAATAGCGAAGAGAGGCGGATACGCGGCTATTCGTACAATAAAAATATTTATTGAGGCATTTTCCAGTGTTCTCGGTGAGCGTGTGCAATGAAAACAATTGCTATGTAACATTTTACACTGTACCTGATCATTAATAACGCATCAGATTGCCGCGTGTAGATATAGGTGACTATAAGAAAGGGTCAGTGGCGTCCGGTATCATATTAGTTCACACTGAAAAGGTGTAAGACTCACTAATGATCGGTTCCTGTAAGAATTCTGTCGTGTTACCTTCAATAAGCCTTTTAATGCTTTTAATTCATATAAGGGTACGTAAAGCTGTCTACAAACAACGCTTTCACGGTTTTTGCACAAGGTTTACCACAATTTTACCTTTGAAACGAGCGGACAGGGATGGAAGGATGTCACGAGTGTTTCATTCATCCACCCTTGCGCCACCACGCTCATCTTGCGGCTAGTCGGCGATGTAGCACTATGCACTCCCATGGTGAAACGGGCGAAACGACTGGCATGTAGAAACGTCAACATAATTTCAGGGTCTTGGATGGTACTGTATTCTACGGGGCTATACGTGAGTGGAAACTTTTATTACTAGGTATGCCGCACATATCGAGAATGGCGACTTCTTTGGCGACTTTTGGCGACTTTTTGCTCTTCGTTTGGCGACATTTACTCGAAAGTCAGTGGCAACCCTGGATCGAACCCAGGCCATTCGCGTGGCAAGCAGGTGTCTTACCACAAAGCCACGATGTTGCTTGCAGCTGCTTCGGACAAAAACACTACATAAATGCCATGTAGTAGAAGGAGTCTCCTTAACGCATTTTGTTCAGCAGGTGTCACGACGAAAACGAGCCCATACGGTAGGCGCATTCGCGAGGCCATCAAACTACGTCGAAAAACGCCGGGATAGTGCAGCCAAGGAGGTTAAAATAAAATGTGCTGGAGTGGAGGAGGCGCCCCTCAGCTGAAGCCGCGCGCCGCCATCTTGCCATAGGCAGAAAGCGCGCCTTCCGCAACGCAGGCTGCAGCGGCCGCGTAGATGTTCCAGCTGTTATCTGGCGTGGTGACGTCCGGACGTTGTTGGGTACATCATGCGTTGCGTACGGCTATATAAATCGAGCGAAAAGGTACTCTGGAATGAAGTTTCACTTGTAAGCAGAACGTTTCGAGCTTGATAAAAGCTCTACATGCCGGAACCGATGCTTACAGCTCGCAGTCTGTCTCTAATTTCACATCTGACGGTCATTCTTTTTTCCTAACCGGTTTCTTAAGGGCCTAAATGTTCGAAGCACGTCGGGGCAGGCTGTTTGACGGGAAGTGTGGAAGCCAAAATACGGCGATCACAACGTTAGACGCACTTCTCGCCGAATTGTTTCGACCGCACTAGGCTGCGACCCGGGAGTTGTCCGACTGTGCTTGGCGCACATGTAAAACACTTGCAAAACCGAGTGATAAACATTCTTGTGCTTGTTGATTCCATTTGTGCGGAGCGCGAATAGGAAACGGACGCACCGTTTCCTATTCGTTGAAATTGTATAAATAGGTGACTCCCTAGATTTCCTTATCGGTTGCCCTGTAGTGTTTTAAAAGGGTAGCTCCCAACTACGAGGATAAGTAACGTCATTTGGGCAATACACAAGGACCTGTTCTTTTTTTTTTACATTCGTGCCTTTTCTTTTGTGATTTGTATTTACTTTATGCAGTGCAGCGAGTAAAACCAGTAGGTCTAAACTGTGAAATGGTCCTTTCAGCTGCAAATAAAGCGACCTAACCGAGGTCCCGGGGTACTGCGGCCGTTATGTGTTCAAATTGAAAAAAGTTGTTGAAGATGTGACAGATGCATCACCTACACGACAGCATTACGAAGAAACGCTTCATGTTTCCCAAGGCGAGATAAAACAGCTCAAGATGAAAATTCTGCAGCAGAAAAATTGCAGGCTGACTAAAGAGTGCGAGGCTCGATCCCCAAGCGACAATAAAGGAGATCAAGGATCAAAAGCTCATGTGTGAGTAGGGCAGCAGAGGGATGTTTACTGCTGTCTTTACTGCTTTCACAGGGCATGAAAAGACCAGAAAGGCACGTATCCATCCGAGCTGCGGGCGTTTGCGCCAGGGGCGTACCAGAAATTTTTTTCGGGGGGGGGGGGGGGGGGGTTCAACGATACTTTATGTATGTTCGTGCGTGCGTTTGTATGTGCGCATGTATATATACGCAAGAAAAACTGAAAATTTTCGGGGGGGGTCGAACCCCCCCCTGGCTACGCCCCTGGTTTGCGCTAACGATTTTCTCCATCAGCTTATGAGTATGTATATACGCTCGAAGTTTAATCGAGCACTGTCAGCAGAGCGCACTATATGAGAATGGTATACAGAATTCCATGGAAGGAAATGTTGGCTTCACAGATGAGTCACTGTCTCGAAAAAGCTATAGCCCAATGGCGCACAAAAACTGTACTGTTCTGTTGTTGACAAATGAGGAAACATGTTGAGATTGTGGGCGACTAAGAGGTTAGATATCTGGAATTTGGGACTGGAATGCATGATAACAGACTGCATGCGTATATGCTCGTTGAATTAAACTTACGACTTAGGATGCCACTTGGGCGTTTTTAATTGATTCATTAACAGGATAAGAGAGAGCCGAGCCAACAAAATAGTATCGAAAAACTATATATCTATTGAAATAGTGTCGACTGCAAGCTGAATGCCCATATTTGAAGCACGTCTATGCAACGCCAAAAACTGTTGGTTTTGGAGGTTATGTGCTTGTGTTGAGACAAGAAATGGCTTTCAAGCCTTGATGAACATATCCTTGAGTGTGGTGCTTTGGACACCCACATTTATATTCCTCTCAAAGAAAGTGGCCGAACTCCACATATGCATAAGACTGTCACATGACCAATGAAATAAACAAAAAAATGAGTGCCGCGAAGTGAGGTGTGCTCGTACGAGCATCATTATTTTTAAAAGCCAGTGATACAGACCCCTCTTCGGTGTGCATGCTTGCAAGGAAAACGTCAAAAGAAACAGAATAAAACTGACTGCATACTTATTTGCAATTTTGCTTCTTATTCTTGACAACTTCTCCTTTAATGCTGGCCATAACCGTTAAAAACAAGGGCTGAGGGACGCGGTCAGCGCGGCGGGCGCGCTTTGCCTCTCGTTTCTTGCCTATGGCAAGATGGCCGCCGCGCGCGCGGCGCGGCTTCACTGCGGCCCATTGGCAAGTATAGGCGGCCTCCACTCCAGCAAGTTTTATTTAAACCTCCTTGAGTGCAGCCATCGCCGCTAAATACACACACGAACTTTCAAACAGCTCTAAAAATGGACAACTATGTCCATCTAGAGGAAAACATATCAAGCCAACGCAGCAAACGTTAGATAATGTGCTGCCATCTGTGAGGCATTGTGAGAAATATGTCTCGACTTTTCATGGCATCCGAGAGGGCCGGCGCGCGGCGTATATCTTGGAGGCCATGCGACTCTTGCTTTAGATCGAAAGCCTGTAAAATTCGCGCGCGTGCGTGCGTGTGTGAGTGTAGCAATACACATTAATAAGTATGCACTTAGTGGTTGAAGTGCGCACTAGGGGCCGGATTTCGCTATCGCGTTCAACTCTTAAAGGCGAAGCTTAAGGGTCCCCCAATTTTTGGGAGATTTACGGCCGTGCCCGCACAAGTGCAACCTCAACAGTCGCGCATGTTGACGTTGTGACGCCTGAATCCTCCTCCAAGCCGTCCTCGTCCACCTTTCATAGGATGTCTGATGCACGAGGCAGGCACGTGTAAACAGAGTACAACAGCAGCCCGGGTCTATGCGTTAAAAAAAAAAAAAGCATGGCGCTAATGTCCTCTGTAATCTAGGGTGCCTTGATGCGCGTTTTGTTGCGCGTGGGGGGGGGGGGGGGGGGGGGGGCGCACACATCGAGGCACACTACTGTAATCTAAACGCGAAGGCACACGGAGGCATATAAGAGCCTCAAAGATTCACGTACACAGTGTCGGAGGCCGTGACGCGTCCCTGAAGTTTTTTCTGACCGTAAGAAAAGTGTTTTTCTTGCACCGTGATTCTGACGATTTGGCGGTGCGGCGCGCATGCCCACGCTTGCGTTCCCGCGCTCGCATGTGCTTGGCGCGTCTTCCGCGACAGCGCGGACAGCACCTCTTCGTACCCGTGCGGTAGCCTACGTTCGTATCAAACGTCGCTGGGTGAAAATCGGTTCGCAACAGCCGTATTCCATTACATTGCAGGCCAATGGGCCTTGGCCGGGACCAACAAAAATTCGTATCACCCCGAAATTCGTATGAGATGTGATCGTATCACCGAGGTTTCACTGTATAACGAAATTACGCAGCACTTTTATCTCGGCAGGAGAGACTTTACCCGTCCTCACAAGAAGTTAAATAGAGTGCAGGCATTGACTCTCACATTATTGCAGACGGGTTCGTGTACCAGCCTGGCTTTATTACACAAGAGTTATCCCGACACTTATCCTAGTAGTTCTTGCAGGCACTGCAATGACTTCGCTAGCCTAGACCATATGCTCTGGCTTTGCCCCTCGTTACGAGGCACGGACCAAATCAATGAGGACAAGTGACTACCTGCTATCAAGAGCCCCGATGCCGGGCTCAACTATGAGCTCTCCAGAGGGCCCAGGATGCGACAGTCGGGCTTGGCTTGACTGTCCCAACGTGGGAGCGGCTAGCTGCGCGCTGAGTCGCGCACCTGAGGACTTCTCAGAAAGTTTTGCATCCATGAATTTATCCATCTATGACCACGTGGTCGCTATAGGTTACGCTTTTTCGAATAAAAACAGTGCACTAAAGAAGAACAAAGATAAAAATGGCATAGAGACATCATATATCAATGAAGCCATGACATGCTTCTCACAACGAACTGTCTTTGGTCTGCGGCTTTCCGGCCACGAAGGTGGGAAATAAACCGTTCTTAGAATGCAACATCAGAGGTCCTCGGCCACCATTTTCGTCAGAAGCATGCACGGCCATAACCCTGCACCCTGAGCAATGACGGGAAAGACCCGGCTGAGTAAAGGCCTTGGGCAAACTTGGCGCACACCTCTGATGATCACGTGAAAAATCGGCCACCTCTCCTGCCCCCCCCACCCCCGTGCGGAGCACGCCTATGCTTGTATCATGTCCCAAACAAAAATTCGGCAGATCCCACGCCCTGTGAGAATCGGTTTCATGCGAAGGAGCCGGCAAGTGATTGTCTAAGCGGCATTTTTTTGGCCTTGAGCCAATTTTTTGGAGGGAGGGGGGGGTGCAATTGCTGAAAACCTTGTCTATTTGAGAAAAACACCCATTTTCATTATTTATTTTTGGTAAAAACACCTACTTAACCACAATTTCGGAAAGAAAGGGGGGGGGGGGGCTAGCCCCCCCCCCCCCCCCCCCCCCCGCACACACACACACACACGCACACACCCCGGGTACGGGCCCGATATACGTAACTTTAATTAGCGCATTCCTCCGGGGTCGAGCAGCGCTTGGATATAGCTTGCTGAATCATAGGAATGCAAATGTAATGTTTATTAGACTGCTATAAAAGCGGAGTCAACACTGCAACCACAACTGACGTTAACCCGTCATGACGCCTGTATGATAGGAGTATATATGTAATGTTTATTGATTTCTTATCAAATCAGATAGCCAGCACTGCAACGACTATTGACGTTGCGCTGACATCACGCCTGTATAGGGTCTTTTTACGAGGCAGCTTTGAGCCCTGGCGTGGCTCTGTGCTAGAATACCGGACTGCCACGAAGAATGCTTGGGTTCGATTCGTGCTCGGATCCTGATTTTTAATCTTTACATTCTTCGTGTCAACACTGCCGATGTCGGTTTTTCTTAACCCTCCCGCATTTACACAAATTACCGAAGCCTGTTCTCGCTGTTCCTGGGTAGTTATAAATTGTCAATAACCTGTGGCGCATACCCGCATACAGCGGCTCGTGGTATACGGGTATGTGCCACACGTGTCTGGAGGAAAGGGTTTGATGACGTAGGTGACGGGATTTTCAAGTCATTCATGCCATGACCAGACAGTCATATTCTTCGAACCCTCTTACCCTCCTATAACAGTTTTGGTCTACACTAAGTTACGGAGGCAATCACGACAGTACTCAGACTTAGATAGATAGATAGATAGATAGATAGATAGATAGATAGATAGAAACGCTCAAAGTGTCTTAGGTTCGCAAAGAAATGCTTCGCATTTAAATTCTGGCCCTATTTGCTATCACTGTCACCATGTGCGGCATGCCGTGCCTATTTCGTGAAACCTGTTCACACAGGAGATGTATGCGAAAGAAAACACTACACATACGCGTCCTATAGCATGCGTAGAAAAACGTGACCAGACCCCCTACACTTTGGAAGTGTAGGGGGCTCTTGTTACGTTTTCTGCAAGCCATCACGGGCCAAGCTTTACAAATCAGGAAAAGTAATTGACTTCCCGTGCATGTGATTGCACAGGAAATGACGGGACACTTGTTTACCCGATCTCGAACCACTTCGGTGATGAAACTTCATCGCAAGATGGGCATAAATATACGTACTACAAAAGACTGAACGTTGCCGTACAGGTCGGCAAGTCCATTATTCGAGCTGTAGGACATACTTACTCGTGGTTGTTAGAGCGATGTGATGAAAACAGCTTGTTTTTCGTAAGTGACTGCGAACTCATCAGCGCAGGGCGAAACGCCTTTAGTACGCTTAGCGGGCAGCTGACGCAATGTGCGTAATTGTTAGTAACCTCACTATCCTAATTTATTTTCTGACGTCATAAAAAGTTCATTGAAGCGGAGAAAAAAGGTTTAGTTGGATGTATTGCGAAATAAGTTTTTCCCCTAATCATTCTCTTAATCGAAATTATGTGCCGCTTTCTCTTTCTTACTAAGACCAAAATCAGGATTCGAAGCATCTGCCGTAAGTTTTAGTTAGAGTTCGCTTATAAACATTTGTCACAATCTATTTTTTAAAACAGAAAGCTCGTGCTAGATGATCCGGTATGTATGTATATATATATATATGTCCCAAACAATATATATATATATATATATATATATATATATATATATATATATATATATATATATATATATATATATATATAGTTTTTAAGTTATCGAATGTTTTTAAATACGAGTACAATGTAATAACCGGAAGTGTACCGCTCACAACTTCTCCAGTACGGCCCAATTTTCATCACTCTAATGGTCTTTCCAACGAATTTGTCTTGCCACTCTTTTCTTGGCACATTGCCAATATCGCGAAGTGCAGTTTCCAATAACGGCTAAAAAACTTCGATTGCACCCGTCAAGGCAGTGTTATTATGGTTGGGTGCTCGCTACTGTATTGGGATTTTATGTATTTCAATACTGTGGCAAGCGCGAGTCTCGTTCAATTTTTTTGTTGTTGTTGTTCGTTGCTTCTTTAGGTTGGCTAGGTTTCTGCCATTGCTTGGCTTCGGTTAGGCGTGAGCATACGTCTTACGGTAGCAGCTCCTCCAACACTGTCGTGCGGGGACGTCGTCTTTCTTCTACGCTCCACTTATAACGCGCTCGAGTTTCGTGCAAGCTTCTTTCCACAACTTCCGTGTCAGGGGTGCGCTTTTTTTTTATTTTTTTTATTATTTTGTTGCAGGGATGCGCGTTGATCTATCAAAGCTAGTAAAGTAGAAAGTAAATGAAAAGCGTGGTTAGCCCTTCGTAACCATCAACAATGCTGTCATACATCCATGACCATCATTACGACTTTTTAAAGTTATTGTTTCGTTGTATTAATTTTAACCATATTTGTCGTTGTGCGCTGTAGTTTCAATGTCTAGCGCCACCTGCGTATGCAAAAAAAAAAAAAACGAATTAGAAGCGCACTAGCGTCGCATTCACAGATAAC
This sequence comes from Rhipicephalus sanguineus, assembly GCF_013339695.2. Lineage (NCBI taxonomy): Eukaryota > Metazoa > Arthropoda > Arachnida > Ixodida > Ixodidae > Rhipicephalus > Rhipicephalus sanguineus. The sequence continues at coordinate 201,005,207 of NC_051178.1, forward strand.
ATCAAACAGAGAATTACTGAGGTAGCCAAATAATGACGGAGGGTCCTTGAAAGCTCTCTTCGGTGTTTTGCACGGCGCCCGACCGATTCGTTTTTTTTTTTTTTTTTTTTTTTTCACGTCTTGAAGCATTGAAGTCCAGAGAACGAAAGTGGAATAAAAACGTGTGTCTAGTATAGATAAGACTAAATAACTTGGTCTTTTTTTTTTTTTGCTATTTGTCTGTTCGCTGCGTTTACTAAAAAAAAATTACGTGTTCAAATTTAACAATAAAGAAACTTGTCTCATTCGGCGTGAATTTGGCTATAAAATGTACATTTAATATTAATCGAGGCACTTCTGACACAAAGAACAGTTGCCAAAGTGCCCTTTTCTGTTCCGTCTCGAGTCCTTCCTTGGTGGTTACGTGTCTTTTTTTGTGTTTCTATAATGCCAAAGTGAGCGTTGTTTTTTTATGGATCGTGACGGGGCGAATGACACGAACATGATCGTTGAAATGCACTCCGGGCAGGCTCGATCGTTTTTTGGATACTCGCCAATTTTCGAAACACGCTCTCAATCCGTTGTAAATATTTAAAAAAAAAGAAAAGAAACGGGCAAACCCGAGCGGCACTGATATTCGTTTACTTTCTGAAATTAAAGCTGCGCAGAAGCTCTTTTCGCATTGAATATCACCGCATCTATGAAGTTGGTGCTCGCGAATACAGGTATTCCAATGAAGCTCGAAATTTCTAGCTTGTGCCTTCGCTTTTCCCTCTGCATAAGCTGGGATTAAATGAGTCACCTCATTTTGACACTGGATCGCATGAATACCTTAAGTGCGTCCGTTTATTACGCCTTAGTCAGGTGAGGTTAGAGAACCAGCAGTAAATCGCCTGAGAATAAATTAGGAGCGATCACGCGGAAACCTGTTATTCCCCGTAATAAAGGTCCCCTATATATAAACTGACTTCAGCTATGGCAGGCTCGACCGAACGAAAAAAAGAATACAGAAGCTGTAACACGCACGCCTGATTTATGGTTGTAGTTACCGCGTAAAATGAAAAGGAACGAAATTTGCGAGAAAAAAAAAAGCGCTGCTTGAAGTGGCGGTAATTTTGGCACCAGCTTAATCATCTCACTTGTAACTACTAGGGCCCATTTCGATCCTCACTCAGGCAAGCACCAAGCGAGATAAAATAGTACTATACGTGCAAGCAGCAGAGCCTCGTTGTCATAGCTTGCGTAAGGGATCGCGCTCCTGCGAGCTCACACTCCCTGGAGAGGCAGGGCACCTCCCATCGAGCACTGCCGCTGTTGTTGCCGCTGCGTGTACGTGGCGGGCCAATCAAGTAGGGAAACGGATCGGGGGTCCATAAACTATACCTGCCCTATCTGGGCTTCAGCGAAGGAGAACGCGTTCATATTTCTTTGTACGACACTGGCTGCGTCTCACCCGGTTAGTGCAGTGTAGATGAATCGCGTGGGCCACCTTAAATCATCACTTGTCGGTTCATGTTTTGCTAGCCCGTTATGCCTCACGAAAGTCGTTACAGCACTGTTTTATGGCGCCAACACGTGTTATAGCAGCACCCGCCTCTGTGGTCTGGTGGTTGTGGTGCTTGACTGCTGGCCCGATGGTCGCGGTATCGAATCTAGTCCGCGGCGGCCGCATTTCGATGGAGGCGAAATGCTATAGAGGCCCGTGCGCTTAGATTTAGGTGCACGTTAAAAAACCCCGGATGGTCGCAATTTCCGGAACCTTCCGCTCAGGCCCGTAGCCAGGCATTTTTTTCGGGAGGGGGCCCACTTGCTGAAAGCCTTGGCTATTTGAGAAAAACGCCTATTTTCATGATTTACTTTCATTAAAACACCATGTGTTATAAAGATTTCAAGGGGAGGGCTGCCCCCCCCCCCCCTGGCTACGGGCCTGCTTCCGCTATACGGTGGCTCTCACAATCATATTGTGGTTTTGAGAAGTAAAACCCCAACAATTATTATTAGTGTTGTAGTGCCACATCACGCCCCCATGACCGTTCGTTCTGCCTCAGAGAAAAATGTTTGCGTTCACTGTCGCAAAACTGCTAAGGTGGGCAAGTAGGCCTATATCTTTGCCGGAAAGCGGACGGCCCATACGGCAAAAGGACAGCGGAAGAACCGCTCGTCAACATTTGTCTTGTCAGCGCTTTTATTCTTTTGTCTTCTTCCACGCGGCTCCTTGTCGTTCGAGTTGTCCACTTTCGTATTGGAAGTCGTGACACTGCGTCCGCTTAGCCGAGCACTGAGATACGGCTGTATAAGCGGCTCTGACCTGGTCCCATCGACTACAAACAATCCGCGCGCTCTAAATTTTTGATCAGCATCACAAATCGTCGTGTTGTATGTTTCATTAAAAAAAACTTTACTGCGCCGAACTACCTGGAAAGCTTGCAGGTATCTATCTACCTCTACAGGAAGGATGAGACAACAAGGAAATTCGAGGAAAGAGGTTTGACGGAAGAGAATCATAATTGTTATGCGCAATTTAGAGTCATATAAACAATTTATACGCCTTGTTTACAGCATCTACATATCTTGTAGATGCTTTTTATACAGATCTGTGGCACAGTTTATCCGATGGACTTTTCGTAAGAATTGTTTAAGTTAAGCATGGGCAAAATATAATCAATAGATGTGTGACAGAGTTTCTTTTTTCTTTCTTTTTTTTGCGTTATCGTATAGAGGCGCCCCATAGGATGTGCGAATTTGTTTCCTAGCGTTAACAATGTGCTTGATTGGGCTCGTTGGTGCTGCATGGTAGACTAAGAACGAAAACAGCGCTAAACACGGGACGAGAAGAGGACACAAACACGGCGCTGAACTAACAAGCAATGTTTATTGCAAAAACAGTGCAATATATAGGACACAGGTATCTGCGCAGAAACACGAAACATAAGCCAAAGTCACATACATGTGATAAAGGCCAAACGGCGAACACTATCAAGAACCTGTCATATCAGTGGACCCCAGATATCTAATTTCACAGCCATGAAGCGAAATTGAGGGTACGCTAACACAAGAGACATCGTGCTGTTCAATGTGAAAGGCTTCGCTTATCTTGCGTTCACGCTGGCCTTTATAGCGCCCCATGGCCACACACTTATCAAGAATCGGCTGACAACCACAATTTTTTACAGTGGTCAGCCAGCTGGCTGGGCACAGAGCCTTTCAGAGAGTAAGCGTGCTCCCTCAGCCGATCATTTATGCATCGGCCTGTTTGGCCGATGTTGCGGTAAACATTGGTTGTTAGTTCAGCCCCGTGTTTGTGTCCTCTTCTCGTCCCGTCTTTAGCGCTGTTTTCGTTCTTCGTTTCTTAACGTGTTACAGCGGTTTGGTTATCGTTCCAAATGATTCCCACATTCTCGCTTATATAACGCTTGTGACGAGTGAAATACTACGTTTGAAAGAAAAACAAAAAAAGTGCGCGCTGACTTTCGCTTCTGTGACCGCACAAAGCGACCCGCACATTCGGCTTCACTGCACGGCCTTGCAGCGAATTAGGACAACCCACTCCTCCGTGATCAACAAAGCCAAGCATTCGTCTTGAGCGGTAGAGGAGCAATGGTCAAGTGGTCGGCCGCAATAGATTACACGAGCTCCATTGCGACCGGGCAACGGGGTTGCTCCACCGAGGCTCCGGAGACAGCGCTGCCATAGTAAGTGCAGAAAGGCACGTGGGCACATTGATGGCTTCCATTGCGATCGGACTGCCGCCCGCACGTAAATTGTCCCTCATTGCCGGTAGCGATGGGAACATTGCATCAACCCTGTTATAGAGCGGACGAGGGCTGAATGCAGACGCGCTGTGTACCGCACTCTCGTTTCCATGAGACGTGGACCACGCCCTGACCATTTAACGCCGTACCTCTGCCGCCTTTGTGTGCTTGATCGTATCTGCTTTCTTTACTAATTACTCTCACGATCACCAAAGCTAGCAGTATGTCATGCAGACGATGGTAACGAGAAAGGTAAAGTGATCTAAGAAAGGGATATTGACAACCACTCGTTTGTACGAAGCCACAAGGAAATCCATGCGGATTTCTCAGAAAGAAAGCTTCTTAGTTGCCGATCTCTAAGACCTCTTTTCAAATGAACGTAAAGGGATAGTGCCTTTCTCAGCAAAATAATTACTTCACGGTTTGTGTGTGTGTGTGTGTGTGTGTGTGTGTGTGTGCGTGCGCGCGCGTGCGTGTGCGCGTGCGTGTGTGTGTGCGTGTGTGTCTGTGCGTGCGTGCGTGCGTGCGTGCGCGCGCGTGTGTGTGTGTGTGTGTGTGTGTGTGTGTGTGTGTGTGTGTGTGTGTGTGTGTGTGTGTGTGTGGTGTGTGTGTGTGTGTGTGTGTGTGTGTTGACAGCGGCGTCGTTACTCATGGAGTATCACAATATAATATTGTATAGTGATTCTGGCTGTTTTATGTCTCAGGATAAAATCATTCTAAACCTATTTCGTTTTTTATTGTCGCTTTCCCCTTTCTCCTTCATATAGTTTAGTGGTAATGCATGCATGGCGCTGCAAGGCTCACAAAATTTTCAAAATTCACAATATTACAACAGAAACTCGATCCCTACCTGAGAACTTTCAGGTAGTTCTTAACCATTATTTGCAGTTCCATTACCTAACCAACGCAAGGCAACGTTAGCCAACACTTACCGACATTATCCAATTATCCATCATTTAGCCAATACTAGTGTGTATGGTGCTCTTACTTGTTGCGGCAACCGTTCTTTCCTTTCTTCTTTCTGAAGTAATGCGACATTATTCTAAACGCCTACATAAGAATCCATGTAGTCCTATAGCGCGTTAGCTTACGGACGGATGCATGGATGCATGGTTTGTAAAAAAAAAAAAGTAGCCATGTCTACACAAAAATCTACGAGATTCTTTCTCTGTGTGCGCATGTAGCGCGTACAGCAGAGCATACCACTAACAGTGTCCTTCAATTCGTACATTACAAACTGTTATTTGGATGACGTCGGCATTTTTCTGTGATGCGGTTCTGTGCGTTCAACGTAAGCGTGTAGTCGAAACAGAATAGCCGTGAACAACATCGTTAGTAAGTTAAAAAAATCGCCAGGCCTGCGCTGAAACCGCAGCACAGTCACAGCGAAAGCTGGAAGAGCGGCGTTTCTAGAGTCCTTTAAGCTCTCTTGGGGCTACAAAGAAGTACACTAGAAAGGTACCCACTACGCCATAAATCACAATTTTTGTGAAGTTGGGAAGCACCTACTAAGCCATTATTCGTCATTCTGCGGAGAAGCGAGGCACCAGCTACACGTCTGTAAGGCATTATGTGCACTTTGTTGATGCGACGACTGATGACGATGAAGAATTAAGGCTCAGCCCTTTGTAAGGGGTTGGAATCTTTAAACGGCCCACCAGTTATGTAATTTGCATTGGGTGACGCCCGGTCGTTATTTCCCTCTCCCGTCATGCTGTATAACATAGGTTGACATGGGAGAGAGACGGGGGAGGGGGGGGGGGGGCGAAGAACTTTACTAAGACCCCAAAGAAATGGATCATGCGCTTATGGGCTTCCTTGGTAACCAATACAAGTGCACTTGCGAGTAACCCGCTACGCTATAATTCATTGTAATTTTTGAGAAGTAGGGCAGCAGGCACTGTGCCATTTTTCGTCATTCTACGGAGAGCGTTGGTACCTGCTATACGCATGTAAGGCATTATGCGCACTTTGTTGATGCTGTGCCTGATGACGATGAAGTACTATGGCAGAGTGCTTTGTAATGGGTTGGAAGCATTCAACAACCTACTCGTTGCGCAATTCGTATTGTGTGACGCCTTGTTACAGAATTCACGTTGTGCGACGCTTGGTGCTTATTTTTACTCTTCTACCACGCTATATTGCATATGCTAATGTGGTTCCTTCCCGACATGAAGCCTGTATAGGACCTTTTTGCAAAGCAGTTTCAAGCAGCGGCATGGCTCAGAGGTTGAATTCTGGGCTCCCACGCAGAGGGCCCAGGTTCGAACCTCGTTCCATCCTGGAATTTTTTTCTTATTTCGTTTTTTTTTCTTTCTTGTTTCGAGCGATACTGGTTACGGACACCGGCGGCGGCGGCGGCGGCGGCGGACAACTACGGCGCCAAAAACAGCCGGTGAAATGATCTCATAACAGCTTTCGCTGTAAAAAAATCACAGGGTCCCTTATGCATTCGCCTAAGACTACTCGAAGGCGAAAGCCACCTTCTTCTTTTTCTTCTCAGTCGGTGCATTGATCTTCCCTCGCACCCCTCCGAAAGCTGCCTGCAGCTAACGTGGTTTTGCACTGCCTCAAGGATCGGAGGCATTGCAGCCTTTCTGGACTTCACCTGGTTTTGCACTGCCTCCGTTATCGATGCAACGTTGACCAAGCGTGATGCCATGTTACGTCACATTACTAGACGCCACATACAGACGTCACCGTGACGCCATGATGACTTCACAAATTCCTGTGATTCGTGAAGTCACGGTGACATCAAATGGTGACGTCATCACGTGATGATGATTTCTTGCATCACTAGTTTGATGGCGCCGACGCGGGACGCCGACGCCGCCGACGTTAAGTTTTCGCGTTTGATGAGGCATCTAAGGCTTTCAACTTAAAAAGAGCACGTTGTTCACGCTTATGTCGGCAACGTTACACTACACCGACAAAATGGCACGCGCACCGCATTTCGTCTGACGATCGCGTCAACGTGAATCCTTTCGCGAAACCGGAGCGAAGCAGAAGATTTCGAAATGAGGCGCACGTTCCTCCGGTAATGAGATAACCGCGAAGAAATCCAAGCCCACAGATTCGAGTTATTTGCACACCTCGTTCACGACTGACAGCGTGAAACTCAACTATATTATAATCAATCTCGATAATTATTAGAACGTGGCATTCGAGTGCACATGCGCGATAACAACGAAGCAAGGTCGTCCAAGCAATGCCGCCTGCCCGCTTTGTCCTCCCTTGCTCTCTCTCTCTCTGTCTGTCTGTTTGTGGCTGTAGCCGGGGATTAAGTGGTTCGAAATCTCCAAACGTGAATGTGAACTTTTGCAGGAGAGGGGGCCTGTCGTTATTAACAGCGGAGCTTTTCAATGTCAGAGTAAGGCCGGCGTTGCATAAAACTCGGCCGGGTGTGCGCCACAGAAAGCGGGTATATGCCAAGCAGCTCCTAGCATAGCATAGACATGCATAGTATAGCATAACAATGTGGTGGGAAAGGGTAATTAAGGTGAAGAGGATTGAAATGAGGAGAGGAGAGGGTAAAGCGTGGCATAGCCTTGTATAGTATAGTTTATGCGCCACAGACAGTGGGTATGTGCCAAGCAGCTCCTAGCATACCATAGCCATGCATACTATAGTATAGCAAAGGGGTGGGAAAGGGAAGTGAAGGTGAGGAAGACTGATGTGAGGGTTAGGAGAAAGGAAAGGAGGAGGTG